>NC_133769.1:217549677-217635181 GCF_003597395.2 Chelonoidis abingdonii | reverse complement strand
CGCTCCGTCACCTCTCGCCCTGAGGTGCCCCCCACCAGCAGCCTAGCCTCCCACCCTCACGCCCTAGGCACCGCCCCTGCCGCCAAGCTCATTTCCCCTGCTCTGCTCACAAGCACAAGGCAACACAAGCTAATTCACCGGGGGGGCACCTCAGGGTGGGAGTGCAGGAGGGGGGAGGGCACAAGATGGAAGTTTCGCCTAGGGTGCAAAACATCCTTGCACCGGCCCTGGTCACAATATTTACACTTTTTAAAAAAACACTTGAAGCCTGGTGTGTATTTAGGTTCCTTAATCTACCTGTAAGCTCTTCAATAACAGTTGCCTAATTTTTCAGAACAGCTGAGCACTCGCAAACCACAGTCAAGTGAGTTGGATTTGTATGTGCTCAGCACTTCTAAACGAATCAAGCAACTTTTATTGAGGTGCCAAAGTATGGATTTAGGAACTTAACACTAGTTACCCAGGTTTGAAAATGTTCAAAATTCTCAAATAAACAAATAAGTCTACTCCTGTGTTTTGAGAAATTAAAATTTTCCTAAGAGTAACTATCATGCTTGTTTAATTCAAAGAAGGGAAACATTAAACTGCAAAGTTTCAAAGACCTGCATAATGGGTGTGCAAAGCAAAATACAAGATACGGGCTATTTTAATAAGGTAAACTGTGTATACAACTGTCCATTAGCTTACACTGTATACTTATCTAGTTGGGTTATGAATGTATTACTGCACAACCACATTATGGGTCTCACCCACTGTACTGACCATCATGTGTTGATTGAGAGCATTGTATTTGGAGGCAAAAAAGGTGGGGGGGGATGAGGGTTGCAATTTGCTGGACATAACCTACTGCAGAATCAGTCCTCAATACTGCAGAATAATAGAAAGCTTGCCAGAATATTTGGTCTTTGAAGCTGCAGAATCCCTGTGGCCTGAATTATAAATGTAATTACCAGGAAAAAAAATTATACTAGTGTTTTCACTCGCTTCTCCTAACTGGAGATTCTGCCAAGGGTCAATGAGTTTGTGATACTTTCCAAGGACGCCTTTCAGATAGAGCAAACTACTCTCTTTGATTTGATCAATCAATGGCTACAGCCACGTCTTCTTGTCTTTGGCTGAACTAGAAAAATAGCTTTTGCTTTCTTTCTTTCATTTGTATTTTCCCCTTCTCTCACGATGTGATGCTTTACTGGCACTCTGCCAAGGTCTTGGGCAGGGCCGGCTCCAGGCACCAGCTGAGCAAGCTCGTGCTTGGGGTGGCAGATTCTATGTGGCGGCTTCCGTCCAATCCTAGGGCAGCACGGCCGCTTTTTGGTTTTTCTTTTTTGTTCGCTGCTCTGGCCACCCTGTAGGGGGCAGAGGAGAGGAGCAGCCTGCAGCAAACTCGGCAGGGCAGCCCGCGTCCTTCCCTCCCCGCCGACCAGAGTGGCGTGGAGCCCTCCTGGCAGGCAGCGCAGCAGTCGGGGCTGTGTGGCAAACACCCCGCTGAAGCGCTGGCCGCTCCCCTTCTGTCTCTCCCCCCCATTAGACCGGGCATGCACTCTGCAGCACAGGCGGTCCCCTTGTACCCCGGCTCCGGCTGCCCTGTAGGGTTTTTTTGTTTTGTTTTTTCCCCTGCTTTGCCGGTCACACTATTGTTTCCCTCTCCCCCAACCTCGCTTTGCCGGTCCAGCCACGCCGCAGATTTTTTTTTCACCTGTTTTGTCTCTCCAGCCGTGCCATTATTTTGTTTTGTTCCCCTCACCCCCTGCTTTGCTGCTCCGGCCGCTCCATGTTTTTTTTTCCCCTGCTTTGCCGCTCTGTTCACCCCCTCCTCCTTGTATCTTTTTTTTTTCCTTGGGGCAGCAAAAAAGCCAGAGCCGGCCCTGGTCTTGGGGTCACTGCAGAAAAAGGTTTCATCTATGATTGCTCCCCAGATGACTTCCTAGCAGCAGGCCTGACAACTTTGGAACTTCATTGTGGCTATTGGGGAGTAGGCCAGATTGTCATGCAAAATCATGGCACTCAGCATACAAGGCTGCATGGCATTTTAATAGGATTTGGGATTTTCAGAAGGAAAGTAACTCCCAGACAACAATCTCTTCCTTTTACATCGCCCATGCAAAAATCTGCACAACTGACCAGAACCTCTGTTCAGCAACGTGCCAGTGGCTAACACCATGGTGACTGATGGTGATCTGCATAAATGCCATGTTATGCTGCTATTTAGAATTAGGGCTTGTTCATGAGTCACTATTTTTAAAAAATTCAAATACATATAAACTGATCGGATTTGTACAGCAAATGAACACAAATGTTTTGTGCCATCCTTGCTTAATCCCATCCTTACTATTCAGGAAGCTGGTTTCATTTTCCATAAGCACTAGTCCTTATGCATGTCCTGCTCAGAAGAATCCTATCTACTAGCAGGTTTTTCTCTTCCCAGTTCTGCCACTCACATTAACGAATGCTTTGTGGTTTCTAAAAATAAGATAATAAAATTGTGTCTAATATAACCTGCTATTCAGCTACAGGTTTGTGTTATTTTTACATTAAAGCTCAGCTGAGTCAGAAAGATACCGATGATGGGCACATTCTTTTTGTGCCAAGATCAGTGAGCAAGCTCTCACTAGAGCATTTAATGAAGCTCCTTATTAAACTCTCTATTATGCAGCACCTTTTAGGAGCTGGTATTTAAATAAATATGTAACACTTTTCTTAATTGTTAGGATCCAGCTATCAATAGTGCTAGGAAATGACAGCTGAAATGGAGGCAGGAGAGGAAGGGCTAGAGACTAATAGGTGAATATTAATAGTTATCAGGCACTTTTAAATAGGTTTGCATCAAAATCCATGGCCAAATATAACTGAGGTTTTTCAAAGGCTAATGAGATATGTAACTATTGTGGCCAAGATTGCCAATTGACCAAGAGATCTTGGATACCTCCATTTTTTGGTGTCCACCTTGTCATCTTAAAAAAGGCCTGATTTTACTCCATACCACACTCTGAATGTCAGGCCCTTTAAAGTTGGGAATGCAACAATTGAAACACCCAGGCTCACTTGGCTCTTTTGAAAATCTTGGCCTGAAACCTATGCATGTGTGGCACATAGTGAAGCTAGATAGTGGAAGTCTTAATGCATATCACCAAGGCTAAGAGGTAATTATGCTGCATAAGATTATGAAAATGGTTCCAGGTTCCAGAATGCAATGAAAATTGGTTGAGCTGGAGAGGCAAAAAGCAGGAAGATAGTAACATGTATTGCATGCTTTAATCACAATGCATTGTAATCCACAACAAAAGTCTATCAATAAACTGATGCAGAGAGTGGGGATTCCGCCCCTCTTTACCAACTTTCTACACACAGTTTTATTTCAACATAGAGACATTACTGTAGGCAGGGCTGGCTCCAGCTTTTTTGCCACCCCAAGCGGTGAAGAAAAAAATACAACCCGATTGAGCTGCCACCGAAGTGCCGCCGAAGGGGAAGAGAGGGAGAGAAGGACCCACTGCTCAATTGCCACCAAAGACCTGGACGTGCCGCCCCAATAATGGATAGAGTGCTACCCCTTTCTATTGGCCATTCCAGGCAGCTGCTTCCTTCTCTGGTGCCTAGAGCCAGCTATGATGTAGAAGGACCCAATAACACAATTTAACATGTATTGTAAAGGCATGGAGTGACATCTGTGTATTGTGCTGCTTTATATATTGTTATCTGTAAGCTAATGTATCACCACCCACCACCTGTTGCACAAATGGTGTCTGTATCAGCTATAAAAACCACAATGAGTCTGGTGGCACCTTAAAGACTAACAGATGCATGGTTCAGAAGTGAGGTTTTTTTACCCACAAAGCTTGTGCCCAAATAAATCTGTTAGTCTTTAAGGTGCCACCGTACTCCTTGTTGTTTTTGTGGATACACACTAACACGGCTACCCCCTGATACTTGTATCAGCTATACTGCTTCCTAACATGACATCCATGGTTTATGACTCTCAACTGTTGTACATAAGAACGTAAGAAAGGCCGTAATACGTCAGACCAAAGGTCCATCCAGCCCAGTAAGCTGTCTACCGACGGTGGCCAATACCAGGTGCCCCAGAGAGAGTGAACCCAACAGGCAATGATCAAGTGATCTCTCTCCTGCCGTCCATCTCCACCCTCTGACAAATAGATGCTAGGAACACCCTTCCTTACCCATCCTGGATAATATCCATTAAAGGACTTAACCTCCATGAATTTATCCAGTTCTCTTTTAAACGCTGTTATAGTCCTAGCCTTCACAACCTCCTCAGGCAAGGAGTTCCATAAGTTGACTATGCACTGTGTGAAGAACTTCCTTTTATTTGTTTCAACCTGCTGCCCATTAATTTCATTTGGTGGCCCCTAATTCTGATATTATGGGAACAAGTAAATAACTTTTCCTTATTTACTTTCTCTACATCACTCAAGATTTTATATACCTCTATCATATCCCCCCTTAGTCTCCTCTTTTCCAAGCTGAAAAGTCATAGCATCTTTAATCTCTCCTCATATAGGACCCGTTCCAAACCCCTAATCATTCTAATTGCTCTTCTCTGAACCTTTTCTAATGCCAGTGTATTTTTTTTTGAGATGAGGAGACCACATCTGTATGCAGTATTCAAGATGTGGGCGTACCACGGATTTATACAAAGGCAATAAGATATTCTCAGTCTTATTTTCTATCTCCTTTTTAATGATTCCTAACATCCTGTTTGCTTTTTTGACCACCAGTGCACACTACGTGGAGTCTTCAGAGAACTATCCACAATGACTCCAAGATCTTTTTCCTGATTCATTGTAGCTAAATTAGCCCCCATCATATTGTATGTACAGTGGGGTTATTTCTTCCAATGTGCATTACTTTACATTTATCCACATTAAATTTCATTTGCCATTTTGTTGCCCAACCACTTAGTTTTGTGAGATCTTTTTGAAGTTCTTCAGTCTGCTTTGGTCTTAACTATCTTGAGCAGTTTAGCATCATCTGCAAACTTTGCCATCTCACTTTTTACCCCTATCTCCATATCATTTATGAATAAGTTGAATAGGATTGGTCCTAGGACTGACCCTTGAGGGACACCACTAGTTACCTCTCTCCATTCCGAGAATTTACCATTTATTCCTACCCTTTGTTCCCTGTCTTTTAACCAGTTCTCAATCCATGAAAGGACCTTCCCTCTTACCCCATGACAACTTAATTTACGTTAAGAGCCTTTGGTGAGGGATCTTGTCAAAGGCGTTCTGGAAATCTAAGTACACTATATTGTATTTTGAAGCCGTAGGGTTAAAAGGGAGTGCAAGGATCATCTAGTCTAACCCTCTGCCAAGATGCAGGATTTGTTGTGTCTAAACCATCCAAGACAGATGGCTATCCCTATCCAGCCTCCTTTTGAAAATCTCCAGTGAAGAAGCTTCCACAACCTCCCTAGGCGTCCGTTCCATTGGCCTATTGTTCTGACAGCTAGGAAGCTTTTCCTGAGATTTAATCTAAAATGCTATGTGTAGTTTGGACCCACTGCCTCTTGTCTATGGCAAAAGAGAACAATTTTTCTCCATCTTTTTTATGGCAGCCTTTCAAGTATCTAAAGACTGCTATCATATCTCTCCTTAATCTCCTCTTTTCCAAACTAAACATATGCAGTTCCATCAGCCTTTGCTCATATGGCTTGTGTTCCATCCCTTTGATCATCTTTGTTGCTTACCTCTGGATCCTTTCCAGTTTCTCTACATCCTTTCTACACATTGGTGACAAAAACTGTACAGTACTCCAGCTGAGGCTTAACCAGAGCTGAGGAGCATGATACTATCACCTCCCATGACTATTAATGTAGCCTAAAATTGCATTTGCTTTTTTTGCAACAGCATCACACTGCTGACTCATGTTGATGCTGTGATCCACCATAACTCCCAGATCCTTCTCAACAGTGCTGCCAAGCCAGTTTCCCCTCACTCTGTGTTTGTGCATTTGTTTTTTCTTGCCTAAGGGTAGCACCTTACATTTGTCTTTGTTGAATTTCATTTTGTTGTCAGTTGCCCAGTTCTCCAATTTATCAAGATCCCGCTGAATTTTTGCTCTCTCCTCCAAAGTATTGGCAACCCCCCGCACCTTTGTGTCATCTGCAAATTTGATCAGTATACTCTCTAATCCTACATCCAAGTTATTAATAAAGATATTTAACAACAGTGGACACAGAACACATCCTTGTGGAACCCCACTTGAGACCTCCCTCTAATCTGACATCACTCCATTAATAGTTAACATGTTCACACTTATATCATATACACTTGTTTGTGAGTGGATCAAAGAGAATGCTACAGTGCATCTTCCCTTTCATTTTTCTCATGTACTATTCAGAGGATTTTCACTCCATCTCTGCTTTTCCCACAGAAGAAGAGTATCCAGCCTCATGGCAGTTAGATGAATTAAAATTAGTATAGCTGTCCTTTCAGTTGCATGTTGGTTAAATCAGATAATCACTACACTGTCAAATGAACTCACACAGGAAAATGATACAAGACAAAAAAACACCTCATCACTTGTGGGTTAGCACTTCTCACTAATTCATCACTCTATATCTGACCTATTAGTCCTCATCCTCAAAGGAAACCTGCACACCACCTTTAAAAGATAAACCTGGGAGCTTAAATTAATAACTTTGCTAGTAGACACTAGAAATCATAGTCTTAAAAAAGACCCTGGATTTATGAATTATTACAACAATCTGTAACCTACTAACCCCCCTTTTTGTCCCAGGACCGTAGGGGTGTTAATAGGCCACTTCACCTTTAATGGTCCCTTAGAATATGTGCTAACTCAGGGGTAGGCAACCTATAGCACATGTGCTGAAGCCAGCATGCAAACTGATTTTCAGTGGCACTCACACTGCACGGGTCCTGGCCACTGGTCCAGGGGGCTCTGTATTTTAATTTAATTTTAAATGAAGCTTCTTAAACATTTTTAAAAACTTATTTACTCTACATACAACAATAGTTTAGTTATATGTTATAGATTCATAGAAAGAGACCTTCTAAAAACATTAAAATCTATTACTGGCACGTGAAACCTTAAATCACAGTGAATAAATGAAGACTCGGCACACTACTTCTGAAAGGTTGCTGACTCCTGTGCTAACTACTAATGCTAAACTATCTGTTCAACCTTGTGTTTAGCTGTGACAGTCTCAGGGCTAATCTACATTGGCAACTCTAAAGCGCTGCTGCAGCAGCGCTTTAACATGGCTTGTGTGGTCACGGCAGAGCACTGGGAGAGAGCTATCTCAGCACTCTAAAAAAACCACCTCCACGAGGGGGTGTGGCTAGGGTGACCAGATGTCCCGTGGGTGCTCGAGGGTTGGAGCACCCATGGGGGAAAATTGCAGCCAAGTTCCCCACTCCTCACCTCCTTCTCTTCCCCCTCCCACAGTGGGCTGTGTCCCCACTCCTCCCACCCTCCAGCACTTCCCGCCACCTAACAGCTGTTTGACGGTGCTTAGCACTTTCCAGGAGGGAGAGGGAGGAGCGGGGATGTGGCACGCTCAAGGGAGGAAGTGGAGAAGAGGCAGGGCAGGGGCGGAGATTTGGGGGAAGGGGGTGGAATGGGGGTGGAATAAGAGTGGATGCTTGGCTGGGAAGAGGCAGGGGGTGGGTGAGCACCCATCCGGCAGAGGGGAAGTCTGTGTAATAGGGATGAGTGATGGGCAGGGGGGGTGAAGAAGCAAGTGGCGGGCGGGGAGGGTGAAGAGGCAAGCAAGTGAGTGGGTGGGCAGAGGGGGTGAGGAGGCGAGCAGTGGGTGGAGGACTGAGGAGGGATGCAGCAAGCCAGCAGAGGGGCAGGGGATGAGGAAGGGCATGGTGGGAGGGGAGTGAGCAGGAAGGGGGCAGAACCTGGGGCAGAATGGGGGCAACACCCCAACGTATCCCAATATTTTAGTGTTGTGATCTGGTCACCCTAGGCGTGTCTCCCAGCGCTGGTGCACTGTCTACACTGGAGCTTTACAGTGCTGAAAGTTGCTGCGCTCAGGAGGGCGAGAAAGTTGCAGTGCTGGAAATTGCCAGCATAGACAAGCTCTGAGTACCTTTCCCAGACCTGAGGAAGAGCTCTGTGTAGCTCAAACGCTTGTCTCTCTCACCACCAGAAGTTCGTCCAGTAAACTTACTACCTCACCCACTTTGTCTCTCTAATATCTTGGGACCAACACGGCTACAATAACACTGTGTGCAACAGTTAAAAGAACTCAATACTAACTCAGATAATGGCAAATACTCGTGTTTTAGTTCCATAAAACAAAGACATTTTTAATGATTAGGGAAAATGGAAATTTAAGCAAGAAAGTACATAGCAGTGAAAAATAATAGCATGCATCAATAAAGATGAATGTCCATCTCTAAGATTTTGAGGCCAATGGTAAACACAATACTATACTCTCATCACCCTTACTGTGACCTTCTGAGAAGTGCTAAACTCAGATTGAGATTTATCACATGCTGAAACTGGGTTCTTTTTCACACTTATTTCCCATTTCATATATGATCTCTTCATTATCATTTATGGGTAGATTCTTTCTCCCTTGTAAAGATATTTCATTGCTTACAAAACAGCAAAGTGCAGAAGCTAGCTCTGACCTTCCAAAAGATTACTTTGAAGAGTGACTAATTTCTCAGCTTCTGCAGTCATTAGCACTGACTTCACTTTAATACATAATTCATATTTTGCAAAACTTATTCCAGAGCATTCAGCAGTTATAGTGTTCAGCCATCCAACCTACTGGATTTGCTGGACGATTTAAAAAGGGACCATCCTTTGGCATGTTTAAAAAGTTATCCTGGCAAAGTAAATAAACTTGGTCAGTCACTACAGACCCTTCCATTATTGTGGTATCCAGTTTGCTAACGTATGTTCGCATCATTGCTATAGCCATGTCTCCAGTCAACTTATTTACATTGCTGGTAGTCGAATCAGCTGCTAAAATAGGAGACTGACCTGGCCTGAGGGAGTTACTGCTGAGGATTCACTTTTCATATGTACAGAGCACATCTACAAGGGATACTCAACTTTCCAAGAGGGAAAGGTGCCATTTATCTCATTTGTGACCAGACAGTATTTATGTCTTGAATATGAATTATCATGATTTTGCCATAAAATGTTACATCAGAGAACTGTCTTCTATGTGCTTACGACAAATTATTAACTCAAAATTAGGCAATGTATTTCAAGGACAGAGTAGACTGGACCTCAAATGTCCATAAGCTGCAAAGATACATGCTGTATGGTCATATAACTGATATTTCTTTAGTTCATACCTGTGAATGACATGTCTTTGCCACCTCAATTCTGTAAAGCACCATTTAGATTTAGGAAATCTACTGAGTTTATTCTTGTCAGTTTTCTCAAGTCAATCCACAAATATTGCTTGAGAATTAAGTCCCTAGCTTTGACAATTCTTCACTACTTCTTGCATGAGTTGCCTTTTCACTAACAAAAATCTCTAATTTCTTCTACCTCCTAGTGCATCCAATATTATTTTTCCAGACAAAGAATCAAAATCCTGTAGTTCTTTTTTCAGATCACACTGTTGAGAACAATGGAAGCACTATCATTTCTTCCCTTTCTTCTGGTGTTAGAAGACACGAAACAAACAAAAAACTTTCCAGTCTTTTATTCAACAGACCTAACCAACAAGAGGTGACTGCATATTAAGATATATTGGTATTCTGTTGCCAGAACATGAAGTGTGTACATGAACTAGTCCAGTAAATTGGCCAATTTGGGTATGCAATCTTGTGGTCTGAGGAATTTTTTCAAAAGCAGTCTGAGTAAAATTTTCAAATGCCACTAAGTGAGTTTCAGAAGTGATTCAGGTACTCTGGAGCCTAGAGCTATATCTATACTACACAGTTCTCTTAGACCTGAGCACCCATGTTAGCTAAGTTTATAAAAATTTCCTCTAAGAACATTTTGGAGTGAAAGCAGAGCAAAGTGAAAAACTATTTTTTCTCTGATATCTGTGTCATGCTCAGCTGCAAGAAGTCAATTACAGATGCTGTGCTATGGACAATACAGTGTATCATTACACAGTGTTGTGTGACATGTAACTTGGAACATGATTTCATGCTTTTTGAGGATAAGGGATCTAGCTGAAAAATACTATGATTCTAGTAGCACCTAGGATGCCCAACGAAGATCAAAGCTACACTTTGTACTAGGGGCTGTACAAACATAGAGAGAGACTGTACGTTTTTGGGGGGATCTGGACTATCTAAATAACATTATTATCCCCATTTTATAGAGAAGGTGCTGAGGCACAGAGAGATTAAGGAACTGTCTCTTAAACCAAGATCTCCTGATTCCTTGTCCAGTGTTTTAACAAGATCATCTTTCCTCTCAATTACCCACAGTGTTTCAAAGTTAGAGGCTTGTGTTTCAAGTAACTCTATATTTTGTTAAAATTATGTCTCAGTTATAAAGAGAGATGCAGTTGAGACATCATGGGCTTCACTATATCACAGAGTGAGATCTGAATCGTCACAAAGGGCTGCTATAAAGGTAACATACTAACTTTAACATCTCTGCTATATTCATCAGGAATATGTGAATAATCTGATCATCCCCTCTGTGCGCGCGCGCACACACACATATTTCATTACCTACAATTCTCAGTTCAATAGGAATAAGTTCTTACAGCCCAAGAAACCCCCACATTTCACCCTTGTAATAACATGATCTGTCAAACAGTAAGATCTCATTACCTTAACCATTGATTTGTCTCTGAGGCTGGCAAAAAATGAATCTTTTATGAGTGTCAGCACAGATGATAAAAAAAAAATCTACCTGAGTTTTCAAAGTATTGATCTTTTCAAAAACTCCATGTGCAACAGCCCCATAATCAGATGGAATGAACAGAGACTCCCACAGGGTGATGAAAATGCTTGCTTGATCTTCTCATTTTTCCTACCAATAGATTTCGCATATACCTGCTTTACACCCACATCATTTTAGGAAAGGGCAGAACATTAAACATTAAAAAGGGCAGAATTTGCCAACAGTTACCACAGAATGGAATCTGAGTCACTGTAGTTCAGAGGTGCAGGGCCGGCTCTAGGCACCAGCGCTCCAAGCATGTGCTAGGGACGGCACTTTCCAAGGGGCGGCACTCTGGCTCCATGAGCTGCAGTGGTGGGGGATGCGAGGAGGACCGCAGGAAGTAACCTGGGGCGGGGGCAGAGGAACCACTTCCCTCTGCTCACCTCCGCTACACTGCCACCTGCTCCCCCAAGCGCGCCGCCGCTCCACTTCTCCTCCCTCCCTCCCAGGCTTTCTGCACAAATCAGCTGTTTTGCAGCAAGCCTGGGAGGGAGGAGGGAGAAACGGAGCTGCGGAGGCACACTCAGAGGAGCAGGCGGAGCAGAGGTGAGCTGCAGCAATGGGGGGCACGGGGAGGGCCGCAGAAAGTAACCTTGGGGGGGAACAGAGGAACCGCTCCCCCCCAACCTCACCTCCACCTCCTCCCCTGAGTGCGCCGCCACTCTGCTTCTCCTCACTCTCAGGCAAGCCTGGGAGGGAGGGAGGGGTAGACGAGGAAATGCGGTGCACCTGGGGGAGGCGGGGCCAGGGATTTGGGGAAGGGGTTGGAATGGGACAGGGAAGGGGTGGCCAGGGGGGCACAGGAAAATTTGGGGCAGCAAAAAACTTGGAGCCAGCCCTGCAGAGGTGAAAGTAAACCAGTACGGTCCGGTAGGGCATACTGGCAAGAGCCAGTGCACAGCCAACTGTGCCATCAGGAGGCAGCTTCCCCAGGCCAGTGATTTAAAGGGCCCAGAGCTTCTCACAGTGGCTGGAGGCCCGGGCCCTTTAAATTGCTGCCAGAGCCCCACTGCCAGAGTCCAGGGGTAGTGGCACTGGCCGGGAGCCCCAGGTCCTTTAAATCACCACCTGAGCCCCGGGGCTCCCAGCCGCCTCTGCAGCTACCACTACCATGGGGCTCCAACACTGAGTTAATGGGCCCAGGACTCCCAGCAGCTGCTTCTGCAGCCAGAGCCTTGGGCCCTTTAAATCTCGATTCAAAAGGCCCAGGGATTTAAAGGCCCCACTGCTTCCAGTTGAGCCCCACCCCACTCAGGACTCCAGCATACCGGTAAGTCCTTTAAGTTACTTTCACCCCTGTTGTAGTTATTTCTTGTTCTAAGTAGATGGGGACATTGTAGTATCTCAGATTTCACTCCTTGATAACTATTGGCAAATGCTGACTTTTTAATGGTAGCCATTGTGCTACTGGCTATGAAACCTGCTTTTTGAGCTGCAGATACTTTAAATAGACTATACAATTTTGGTTAATTACAATCCTTTTGTGTATATCTTGCAAGAAACAATTATAATAAATTTGCATAGTTTACACAGCTTCCTAGGTTGCTCATCTACCGAAGAGATTGTGCATGAGTGGTGCCATGTTTTGTTAATTTAGAAATGGAATTTTAACATAAATCTATATTATGGTTTTAAAGTATTACTTATTGCACTAATCTGACCTTCATTTCTACATCTAATTGAAAGAGCTAATTTTTCATCATGTTTTAGTCTGATAGTTCAGCAGTTCTCAAACTTTAGCAATCCAAAGACCCCCATTTTGATTTAAACTTTTTCAGGGACCCCTAAGCCCCTTCACTCAGCCCTAGGACCTGCCCCCACTCCACTTCTTCCCCCAAAGACCCACCCCCCATTCACTTCATCCCCCCCTCCCTCCATCGCTTGCTCTCCCTCACTCTCACCCACTTTCACCAGGCTGGGGCAGGGGGTTGGAGTGCAGGAGGGAGTGCGGGGTGCAGGCTCTGGGGGGGAGCTTGGATGCAGGAGGGGGTTCAGGGTACAAACTCTGGGAGGGAGTCTGGGTGCGGGCTCTGAGCTGGGGGAGAGGGGGTGGGGTGTGAGAAGGGGTGAGGGATGCAGGCTTCGGCCAGGTGGCATTTACCTTGGGCAGCTCCTGAAAGTGACTGGTACATCTCTCTAACAGTGGCTCCTAGGCAAGGAGGTCTCTGTGCACTGCCCCTGCCCACAAGCAAAGTTCCCACAGTGCCCAATGGCTGCAGTTCCCAGCCAATGGGATCTGCAGAGTCAGTGCTCAGAGTGGGGGCAGTGCATGGAGACCCACTGCCCCCCCCCCACAGGAGCCGCAGAGACATGCCAACTGTTTCCAGGAGCAGCGTGGAGCCAGGGCAGGCAGGGAACCTTCCTTAGCCTTACTGCACCACAGACCAGACTTTTAGCATCTAAAATCTCCCAGTTTGGCTTCAGTAGTCTCCAGAAAATAGAGATAATGGGAGGAGTTGATCCGTGGGGCCTGCAGACCCCCTGGAGTACCCTTGGGGACCCCCAGGACTCCATGGACCCCAGTGTGAGAAATGCTGTTAAAGTGTGTCCTAATCGTAATAGGTTTTGAGTGTCAGTTAATGTATGTGTGTGTGTGACATTCCTAGAACCAGGAGTAGATTGAGCGTATTCCAAAATATTCAGCTTTTGTTGAACATAAAGATATACAATAAGATCAAACAGGACTGAGTAGTTAGAACTACTCTAAAGCTAGTAGTGTGTTAAATAAAATTTTTTAGAGAGACTGCTGAGACATGGTTTATAGATTCCACCCAGAAGGCATCAAGGAATGGGTTCCATCAATCTCTCCGGTAATAGAGAGAACTATAGCTGTTTGCCTTTAATGCAGTGAGATCCACATTTGCTAAGCTTCATTGGGCCAGCCATAGGGAAGTAGTTGCATACTACTGGAAGGAAACTGGGGCTGTAAACTGAACAGAGCCCCTGTGAGGTAGGGCAGCATTATTAAGTCATTTGAGCAGATGGAGAAACTGAGGCATGTAGATTAACTGACTTGCCTGGCATCAGAGAGGGAGCCTGTAGGAGACTTTGAGAATAGAAATTGAATTTTCCTGATTTCCCTGTTTAGTGCCTTAACCACAAGACCATTCTTCCTTCATCCTCTTCTACTAGAACCTTGAGACATTCTTTATAAATTACATATATACGGATACAATTTTTCAAAGTGTGCACAGAAGATTCTGCACATAAATGCTATTTCAAAAGACCAGTGTTCATGACCATATTTCCCTGTGAAAAACGTACTTTGGAAGTTTACTTGCTCTGAATTGCAACATGAGAACATTGCTGCTCCACGTGCATTACTGACCAGTTACTGCAGTAAAACAATGCCTCCACATATGCGTTAGGGAAGGCAACTACATCAAAGATGCAAGAAATTAGGCTACTCTTCCAAAAAATAAATAATACTTCAGCAGGAACATATCGTTCCAAAGAAGAATGAAATGAAAACAAACAAGAAGACATTCTCTAATATACAAAGGAACAGGAAATAGTGCATATATTTCTTAGCAAACTTTTGCTATTCATATTGGGAAAACCTGCCAGCACATGGTGCTATAGCACAGACAAAGCTTTGTACTGTGCTACCAGCTTTCCAGCTTGGCTACCCATTTTCCCTGTACTTTCTTTTCATGTTCTACAAAAATGTGCCAAGGGCCCTACATTTCTCACTTGCGAGAGGGTTTCCAGCTCCAGCAAACTCTTTGCTTCAAGCAAATGTTGCCATTCCAAACAAAGTTGCCAGTGTTCCTAATTGAACTGTCACTGCTTATGCTGTTCACATCATTTTATCCCATCCCTGAAAGCAGCGGGGGCAAATTTTCCTTGAATGATTTAACTCTGAGGAGTTCTTCTGCAGAAGAATAGAAAGAAGCTAATGATGAGTTGGAAACTATTCAATAATAATGACTAAAACTTAACTTAAAAACCCCAAAGAATTATTTTCCTTTTGATGGGCTTGTGTTTGGTCTATTTACAGGGGGAAAGCAGAGTAGGGAGAATTGCAGTCCTTTTTAGCTTGTTTGCAATAGTTTGTTACTAGGTGAATAATGGGTGTTCCAGCTTCCCTTAAAGAATGAAGCTGTGTTGTCGATCCAGCCTTGTTACTCTTCTCTCTGCTGTCAAACATTTCTTTCATACTATTAAGTGGTCAGCAGGAGTCCAGGGTGTTGGTCCACTTAGCAGCAGTATGGCCCAGTGGCAAGAGTCCAAGAGGACCGCTTTAACTAGTGGTAGTATGACCCAGTGGCGAGAGTTCGAAGGCTGCTTTTCTTAGCGGTAGTATCACCCTGTGGTGAGAGTCCAAGCAGGCTGCTTTCCCTAGCGGCTGTATTGCACAATGGGAAGTGTGAGGAGGGTAGGGGAAGCTAGGCCCATCCCACTCCACTGGGTTCTGACCCAGGGTCCTTCAAAACCAGGTTCCCTGAAACAGAGTATGTGTCCCCTTGGTTTCTTCCTACTCTTTGCTCTGTCTCTGGCAGCTCCTCTGTAGTAGCAGCGAGTAGTCTCCTTCAGTCCCCATGGCCAACTGGCTTCCAGCGGTGCAGCTTGGATCCTCTGCCCTGGCAGCTCGGAGTCTCAGTGGCTTCTCAGACTGAACTACTCCCTTTTGAATGCTTCCTCCAATGGGAGCAGTCCAACAAGGGTGAGAGGGCGTAGCCTCTTCGGCCCAAAGAAGTTTATTAACCCTCAACTCCCTAGGAGGGATTGATACACCCTGTCACACATGCGCTCAGTGGAAAAGATGAGAGTTCACTTTTTCATTTCCGTGCTCTTCTCAGATCCAGTTTGAAGCCAAGAAGCTGTCTGGCACCACTGTTTCACCACCAACTTCTCATGCAATAATTTCATGTGACTAGAGAGTGCTAACTGACTCAGACCTGGGGGAGAGCAGTTAGACTCCAACTCCAGTGAACAAAGGTTAAACATCAGCTGTAGGCACAAATGAAGTCCTATTGGCTCTCACGGCTTGGCTTTGTAACTTGCAATTTTAGAGGCTGTCAAACAGGAGATCAATCATTTCACACTCTAACCAGAATGGACATTCCAAAATATTTGCATACACCTCTCTATCATTCACTTCAAGAGTGGAAATTTCTTGACCACCATAATCTGGAGTCATAAAATATGACAGGAAAGAACATCACCATGCCATTTCAAGTTATTTGTCTGTCTTTCCTGTTCTGAATAAAAGATCCAGGATGCTTCCCAACCAGAAGATGATTTTACTGACAATGAGCATTAAGCAAGTAATGATAGAAAAACTACAGACAGGTAGATAGGGTAACACACATATCAAATTGCTATGTGTGTGTTAATGGCTCCCACAGAGCTAGCTGGTGCCCACCATGCCAGTATAATATCTCAGCACAGTATCTAGCTAAAGAGATCCTACAAGCATTTAGATAAAACTGTATTCAAGTTATGAAACAAGGAGAAAATGCGGAACCATACACTGAAATTGTATAATGACAAATCTGGGTGGTGTATAAGAAAGGGCTTCATCACCCAGATTTCTACTATCTTGCTGGAACAATTGCTTAAATAGACCTCCTGCCTTCCACAATAGCGTGGAAAAGTCTGTCAAGACCCACACAGTGGGGGCCTTTGGTGTTTATGAATATAAGTCTAAGATGGAGTAGCTACCATTTTCCAGGTATATCTGCTGAAAAGCAGATCTTCTTGCTATGGGACAAGGGATAGACTTGGTGAACCTACAAGTCTTTCCATCCAAATGATTCTCTGGATTCCTGATCAGAAGTAGAGTTTTCCGTTAGCAGCAAGACAGTTTTTAGTGCGAACAGCTTCAAATCATGTGACAATTATAGCTGTGTGAAATCTCTGAATTTCATCTCAAACTCACTTAGCTTGCATTACACTAGCAAGAGTGAAGGATGTTCACACATCTGCAAAAGCCATGAATTGCCTTCTCCCCTTTCAGGCTTCCTTCTCCCCACAGCTGGCTATTTCTCTCTGAAGACACAGAGCCTCTCCCACCCACCTTACTTCTTTACCTTAACTAAACTAGCCCTGAAGAAGTAATTAAGAGTATGTTAAAGAAATTTAATTAGTTTATATTTGCATAGCACTTTACAGGGGAATGTACTATATTTAAATGCTATGCATTTTCATGTGGTAGGGAAAGGATTGTGCTCCCTTTAGAACATGAATGGAGTTAATTGAACTTGAACCTCTCAAACAAGGTACAGTCATGCATTGTATAACTAAGGTATTTGCAGCACTCCCATTAGAGAGAAAGAATCTCTATAGTGTGAGCATTTTCCTCCGCCTCTACCAATGCATTTGTTGTTACCAACACATACCTAAGCTCATTGAAGGGCATCACACTATAGAAAATATATAGTAGCGTGCCTAATGTTAGGTATCAAAATCTTAGTTTAGGGGTCAGTATGAATTAGGTTCCCAACAACAACAAAGTGATCCAGCAGTTGCATCATTGTATCTTCATTTCCTTTCTCTCTGGTGAACTGGTTTGTTATTCTAATATAGAACAAATTATACAGCAATATAGTTGGTAATAACAAATATCTTTCCTTAGTAGAAGAGCCAAAAATCCTTCTGTTCATTTTAAAACTGCTTCAGCTAATGAATAGTCTTCACACAGCAGACCAGATCCTACTCCTTTCTATGGCTGCTTTGCACTAGTCTACTGGCACAAAACCACCTTAGCTCACTAACTTAAGGTTCCCCAACAAAGAGGAATAGTTTGCATTGGGTGCCCAGCTGGCCCCAAGACCATAGAGGTTGTAGAGATGACATACCTTTACCCCATACTCTTCAATCCTGCCCTGAGTGGACATAACCAACATATTCTTAATATCAGCTATGAAACTTTAATATCAAATATTCGCCAGGAATAGTCTCCTCTGAGTTGTGTATTGTGGTAAAAACAGGGAGCTGAGTCTTATGTGTGCTTTCTGTATCCAACACCAAAAGCTGGAATATATCAATATTTGTTTCAGTTACTACAGAAATGTACAGCTGCCAAAGAATACTGAGGATGTAAACGAATGCCATGACGGAGAAACATTTGATAGTAGTATTTGGTCATGATACCATATTGCAAAGGACCTGCCCTATGTTATCAGGCTATTTGTTCATAGGGTGACCAGATGTCCCAATTTTATAGGGACAGTCCCGATTTTGGGGTCTTTTTCTTATATAGGCTCCTATCACCCAGCTTCCCCATCCCAATTTTTCACACTTGCTGTCTAGTCACCCTATTTGTACATCACATCTGGCATTTTGTCTTCTACATGACAATATAGAATACTTCAGAAAAAGGTGAAAACCCCTCAAAATGCACCTGGCCAAATGTGCATTATTGTACTCAAAGGGGAAACTGTGGCTTACCTAATGCATGTGATTTGATTTCTTTTATCTTAACATGTGTCACTAAGAATCCAATCATGTAAGTCCTCCGTATGTAGAAGTCCCAGTGACTTTCATAGGAGTTCCCTTTATGGAAGGCTTGCAGGACTGGGCATCAAATGTTACTATGGGCCAATAAAATATCCAGCTTTTTAGTCTGATTGAATAGTTCTTTTATGTATCCAGTATGTGTAGGTTTCACCAACTTTTTGTGGCACATCAGAAAAAAGAAGATCTAAACATGTCACATATTTTCAAGAGAGAATCCCTGCAGGGTGCATGTATTTGCTGTTCCAATACATGAAACTATTTATCTGTCAAGCTCCAGTCACACTAGCGATGGTTAGACTTCAAGGTCACCCCACTCCACCAGGAGTTTCAAGGTTCTTCCAGGGAGTATCCTGGCAACCGTGCCTATCTTCACTTACTTACTGGAGGGATGGAGGGTGTTGGAGGGAACAAGAAGGATGATATTAACAAGATGTCAGGGACTTAAATAAATAGTTCTTTAGGTTGGTGCACAGACACTGCAGGCTATTTTGAGATGCCAGCTTCATTTAGGATGAAATGCCTTTCAGCTGTTCTTCCTCTGCCAAGCATAAGTATTTTAGAGTGAGAAGAAGGAGCACTGCAAGTGTCTCATCCAGCCCCGTCCCCATCAATTAATACCCAGATCAGTGCATTTTTCTGGCAGGTCCCACCCCACACCAAGCTTTTTTGCTGCACTGACAGAAGAGCGACCCCATCTCTGTTTCCTTACACCAGGCCCTGGAATAACTGCTGCTACCTTAACACCCCTCCTCCCCACACACACACACTTTAATTTTATTTCTGTTTTTCTCTTTTTATTTCTTTTTTCTTTCTTTTAGTTTTGCCTATTTTTTGTTGCTCCTTTATTTTGTGATCTCCCATCCAAGTTCTCTGCTTACCAAAAAGCAACATGCTGCTTGGAGTCAGAGTGTCCATAGGTGGCTTCATTGGGGGTGAGGGATTTGAAGGGGGGCTGCATTTGCTTTTGCTGCTGAACCGATTGCCCACAGGACTAAAGAATGGAGCTTGGGCTAGTGAGCAACATGTGAGCAGCTTCAGCAATTGACTGTATCAGGGGTCACTGTGGAATCATAAGTACGACAGGTGAGGTTCAAGGAGCCACCAATTGCTTTGCCCACAGCTGCTGGCACACTGTGAGAGTGATATCTGGAGCATTTCCAGGGTCACGCAGCTTTCTCCACTTCCACAGCTTCTTTCTGCTGCTCTGCACCTTCGCACAATGTTAGAACGCTCCCTCCATAATGAAAATGCTGACCTATCCATGATATTGATCATAATTTAGCCACTTTATAAATAAAAATAATAACTAATACTTTGAACTTCTGGATCTCAAAATGCATTAAAGGCATTAAACTAATTAAAACCTCACAACAGCCTGGTATAGTAAGGGATTTATAAGGGATACTTTACCAACCACTGAAATGCAGCCATCTCTGTGAGTAGAATGCAGGACCGCTTTAACAGCATAACAAGCCATATTTAAGGACAAGAGGTGAAAACAATTGCAGCAGCTTACTTGAAACTGCTGGGGAATTTACAGGCAAAAATGTATCCCATTTAAGCTATAGGCAGAATGTTATCTGACTTGATTAGTCTGGGACACAAGGGGTAAAATCTCTACTCTTAAGAGCACAGCATGTTCAGAACTGAAACACTGAGAAAGATATTGGACCTAAAACATTTTCTACAGAAAAGTATTTCTTTGGTTCAATTCGTCTTCAGGAATACATTCCTTATAGTTACTAAGAAGCCTCCACAGCAACAGAAACAAATCTCCCAAAGCAATAGAATTTTTAATAATTAGTTAAACCAAAACTTAAAAAATGAATTTGGGAGCTGTGTCATTTTCTCTTTGACTTTCTAAATACTTTAACTATCTTTTATTATTCTCTTTTGCTCATTTATAGCTGAGATATCTGCCAAACTTGCAGTGAAATAGGACTCTTATGACAGGGGCTGCCTGTTGCTGTATCAAAAAGTTCTGCTGTTGTATACCACACAGATTAAATTTAAAGAGATGGGGTCTATTTTGTCAAAATATCCGCATCCAATAACTTCAGTTTTGTACACATGCCAGAGGTGAAGTCATCAATTTTGTGCAGAAGGTATCCCCATCAGGAAACCCTTTACTTCTCCTGTTGGCAAGCAGAAAACTGACAGCAGATTAGTCAGATTAGTCAGTCCTGTGCATTACAGCTTTCATCTCATCTAATGATCTGATTGTTATTGCCATTTTCCATGTGCTGGGAAATCAAACTTTTATTATCCTTAACAGTTTCTTAAGGGGACAGATTGTGTCACCCTCGATCACGGGACTACTCTCCGAGTAAGATACTACTAATACTCTATGAGTGAGGATGACAAAATCCAGCCATTAACTAGGGCCAGTCAGACTTTTAGGGTATGTCTACACTGCAGCTGGGAGCAAGCCTCCCACCTAGGTAGACAGACCCAGGTTGGAGCCCAGGCTCTCCAGCTTAAGGGGTCAGGTGGGCTTGAGAGCCCAGCCTCCAGCTCAAGCCGCAGTATTCACACTGCTATTGTTAGTGCATGCATTCAAGCCCCGCTAGTGTGAGTCTGTCTACCAGGGCTGAGAGGCTCGCTTCCAGGTACAGTGTAGACAGACCCTTGGATCAGTTCAATCATGTTGAAGAGTGCCACTCTCCCCAAGGGGTCCCATTGAAATCAGCATGACCACTTGTGCAATAAAGGTGCACCGCCGCGTGAGTAAGGGTACTAGAACCTGACCCTATTTCTTCTTATACATTTAGTTTCAGACGGGTATAAGACTCTGTTGGTTGCTACCATAGAAATATCCTCTTAATTCTCATATTTCAATTAATTTTAGTGCTTTCAAGATCCTCTTTCATGAGACAGCAGTTCTGTGTTGTTGTTGTTTTCAACTGCACTGTAACAAGGAGGCGTGGCCTCCATCACAGGTAGAGGGAATGCTGCAAACTGCCTGGTGGGCAGAACTAGGAGGGCCACGCCCTGCACACCAGAAGCAGAGGGGTGGGACATGAAGGGGAAGCATAAAAGGCCAAGCCAGCAGCTCAAGTGGGAGAGAGCTGCTGAGGGAAACAGACACTTCTTCCCTGCTGATGCCCTGAGGACCTGCATGAGTTTCCAGGGAGCCCTGCCCCTCTTGACATAGAGGAGCTGCTACTGCTACCCTTGGTGTATCACAAGGAGACTGAAGACAGCCCTGGAAGCAGCCCAGGAGAACCAGATTATCGTCTGGCTGTGGAATCACGGTCAGTGTGCTGCGAGTGGAGTCCCCGCTGACCTAGTGGAAGACCATTCTGGGCTGGGACATGGTGGAGTTGGGCAGACCTGCATTCCCGTACCACTGGCACCCCACCTCTGGGGTGGCAGTACTCCCCCTCCCTAGGCCAGGAGGTCTGCTTTCCTCAAGCACTCCTGCCTGAGCAGCATAGACTGTGCTTGGTGCTCACTCTACACAGAGCCCCATAGACTGTGGTTGGTGCTATAACTCTGCCTGATTGCAGGCCAGAGCCCTGACTGCTTACTGCTCTGCCCTGCTTGAGGACTGGGGCCCACCGAGTACCACTAATTCCCCCTTTCTTTGTTTGAAAAATACTCTAGACTGCGAACACAGAGGGATGGTCCCACCCAATTACATGGACATTCACAGAATATCACTGACTATCAGCCTTCACTTGCAGTTTATGTTCCAGGATCAGGACATAAAACACAAGTGGCCTGATTTTCCATTGCCCTGCACCATGTGTAGTTATATACAGTAGTGCAATGCGGGTACAAAGTGCTGCCAGATTGTTGCACTGCCCTACCAATAATGATGTGCCACAGCAACAGTAAACAGCAACTGAGCTACATCCCTTCCAAACACACCCACTGTCATAACTGGCAAATCTCTCTAAAGCTTTCAGTTACATCAAAAATAGAGGCACTCACCAAATTAACACACACTAACTTTGTTTTTATGATTGGCTACCTATTCTGCAGCTCAAGTTATGTGCTGGAATGTGCTGGAATGACATGACCTTGGGGAGTCAAGTTAGTTCTGCTCTTTGCTAGTACTCACTCTTCAGCAATGAAAACCATTAAGAACCCATATTGCCACAAAAGGACAATTCTAAGCAGGACAAGGGGTTATTTTACCAATATACACGGGTATGGTGAGACTTTAGGTCTACACTACAGACTTATATTGGTATAACGACGTCATTCAGGGGAATGAAAAATCCACACTCCTGAGCGATGCAGTTTTATCAAACTAACCCACCTCACCTCCCATGTCAACAGTACTATGTTAGCAGGAGAGCTTCTCCCACACCTACCACCTCTTGGGGAGGTGGAATAGCTACCCCAATGGGAGACATTCTCCCGCTGGCATAAGAGTGTCTTCATTCTAGTGCTACAGTGGTGCAGCTGCGCTGCTGGAGTGCTGTACTTGAAGACAAACCTTTAGTACCATGTTTAAGTTTGGGCATCTGTAGTGCTCCTTTGCCCTCCAGTGCGGAGGGAGGCCACTCTGTCGTTTTGTCTTGGGGTTTAGTCCTCAGCCTCAGGTCGCACTTGCGGGGCCAAGCTGTAAGCAGTCTAGAGCTCTGGACCTGTCTGGCAGGGGTAAAACACACAACAACAACAGTCTGGGCCCCTTGTCCCAGCCCCTGGGCAGGGCGGCACCCTGCATAGTCTCTAGCTTGCAGCCCCGCAATAGGGCTAACAGCAAGTAACAGTTTAGGGCCCTAGGCCTTCAGTAGGACTGAGCTGGTAGCAGGCTGTAGTCTGGGCTTGTAGGCTCAGGCAGCCAGCAACCACACACAATCAATACACTCTAGCCCGTGGGTGGCTTTAGCCTAAGCCTGGGGCTCAGGCAGCCAGCAAACGCACACAATCTCAGGGTTCTGGTAAGGGTGAGCACCCCCACAGTCTAGGGCAGTAGTGGGCAAGCTGGCGGGCCGCTAGACAGTTTGTTTACATTGACGGTCCGCAGGCATGGCTGCCCGCAGGTCCCAGTGACAGCTGTCTGGCACCACTCTGAACAGTTACCCCACGTGTGCAGCCAACCACCCCCACTTCCTTTTCTACCCCAGAGGATTGACATGAAACTCCCAAGTAGAGGGGAGGAATGGGGGTAGTGGAGCACCCACAGGGTCCTTGAAGAACCTCAGTTACTGCACAAGGTGAGTAACCTTCTCTTCTTCGAGGAGTGTCCTTGTGGGTGCTCCACTTTAGGTGACTGTAGAGCAGTGCCCCGCAGTAGAGGGGCGGGGCTTCGGAGTTGATTTATGTGCGGTGAAGAGCACCAAGAGTCCAAACTGAGCATCTGCAGCTGATTGTTGTTCTAATGCACAGTATTTGGTAAAGGTATGTGTGCGAAGTCCAGAGGGAGCTTGCAGATTATAGTTTTGGTAACAAAATTGAATACATGTAGATACCCATTTAGTTAGTCTCTGCTTGGAGATGGTTTGACCCTGGGAATGTTCTGTTGTGGATACAAACAGTCTGGATGATTTTCTAAAGGTTTTTGTTCTTTCTATATAGAACGCTAATGCTTTGCAGACGTGCAGCATGTGAAGGGAGGCCTCTCTGTTGTCTGCATGCCGTTTGGGGAACAATACAGGTAAGTAAATGAGCTGTTTAAGATGGAAGGGGGAGGTGACCTTGGGTATGAATTTAGGATGTGGTCATGAGATTACTTTGTCTTTGAGGAATATGGTATAAGGTGGATGTGCCATTAGGGCACCCAGCTCTCCCACCCTTCTTGCTGACGTGACAGCTACTAAGAGGTGACCTTCATGGATAGGTGCAACAATGAGCAGGTTGCTAGTGGTTCAAAGGGTTTACCCATGAGGGCAAGGAGAATGAGATTCAGATCCCACATGGGGTCAGGTACTGTAGTGTGGGATAAGTGTTCTCTATGCTCTTAAGGAAGCGTTTTGTCAGCGGGTGAGCGAAGACGGTTACTCCGTCCACCTTAGAGTGAAGGAGGTGATGTCTGCTAGATGCACTCTGAGTGAGCTAGTAGATAGGCCTAATTTTTTTAGTGTCAAAATGTAGTCGAGGATTATGGGTAGCGGGGCCAACAGTGGAATAATCTGCTTGTCCTGGCACCAAGTACAGAATCGTTTCCACTTGTGCATGTATGTCTTTCGTGTGTTCAGCCTTCGACTGTTCAGTAGTATACCTTGAACTTCCTTAGAACAGTGTGTCTCAAGGCCCGTCATTCATGGATTAGCCAGGCCTTGAAATGGAGTACTGAAATGTTGGGGTGACGGAGGCATCCTGCATCAGCAGATGAGGCACAAGGGGAAGGATTTGTGGTGATGTCAACCAGCTGTTTCAGGTATGGAAACCATGTTTGTCTCGGCCATGTTGGTGCAACGAAGATGACCCTGGATTTGTCTTGTTTGATCTTGTGGAGGACATGGCTCAATAAAGGGATTGGGGGAGGGGAGACAGGCATACAATAATGGGGCCTCCCATTTCACAAGGAAGGCATCTCCCAGAGAGTCGTGCCCCAGTCTGGCCCGAGAGTAGTATTGAGGGCAGTTGGCATTGTGTGCCATTGTGAAAAGATCTATTGAGGGGAATCCCCACTGTACGAATATAGTTTTTATTATTCTGGGATCCATCTCCCACTCGTAGGTTTCTGAAAAGTTCCTGTTTAGTTGGTCCGCTGTTGCATTCTGGGGTCCGAGCACGTAGGATGCTATGATGTCTATGTTGCTGGAGATGCATCACTGTCAGAGGCAGACTGCTTCTGCACAGAGGGATAAGATTGGGCCCCTCCTCGGTGATTTACATAAAACATAGTCACCAAGTTGTCTGTAAGAATCTGAACAGTCCTGTTGCGGATCAGAGGGAGAAAGTGCCAGCAGGCATTTTGGACTGCCTTTAGCTCCAGTAGAGTTATGTGGAGATTGGATTCTGTTGGGGACAAGCGACCTTGGATGGCATTGTCACACAAGTGTGCCCCCCAACCCAAGAGAGAGGTGTCTATAGTGATTGTTACAGATGGAGGTTTTTGTTGGGATACCTGAGCAAACGTTCGTATGTTGTGTACACCACGTGAGCAAGTCTTTTACCCTGCTGAGCATTGTAAGATGTCTGTTGAGCGACTGTCTGTGTGGAAAATAGACAGTGCGGAGCCAGGTCTGTAGGCAACTCATGTGGAGGCTGGCATGTTTCACGACAAACGTCTTAGCCACCATGTGCCCCAGTAGTTGTGGTCACAGTCTGGCATACATTTGTGGGCTGTATCTTCCTGTTGTAATTAGATTTGTTAGCGTAAGGCAGCATCATTGGGGTAGTCGTGCTGTTGCTGTGAGTCAGTCGAGGTGTGTCTCTATAAAGTCCAACTGTTGGGTGGGTATCAGAGTGGATTTTTGAAGGTACATTTGTAACCCTACATCCGTAAACAGGGTTATAGTGGTGTGAGTGGCATCGATTGCTGCCTGCTGTGTTGGTGCTTTTAGAAGGCAGTTGTCTAGGTAGGAAAATATGATCACACTCTGCCTACGAAGGTGTGCTGCTGTGATGGTGAGAACCTTGGAAAACACCCTTGAGGCAGTAGCCAGGCCAAAGGGGAGCAGTCTGTAGTCGTAATGCAGGTTCCCTAGAGTGAATCACAGGAGCTGCCTGTGTGCCGGGTGAATGGCAGCATGAAAGTAAGCATCCTGTAGGTAGAGGACTGAAAGCCAATCTCCTTTCTCCAATGCCGGAATTATAATTGCTAGAGTAACCATCTTGAAACATTGCGTCCTCATGAACTTGTTTAGTTTTTGCAAGTCGAGACTGGGCCTCTATCCACCTGCTTTCTTCTGACTGAGAAAGTAATGTGAATAAAACCCTCTGCCCCTTTTTTGAGCTGGCATGGGTTCCATGGCACCTAATTGTAGGAGATGGTTTATTTCCTGCTCTAGCAGATGCACGTGAGAGGGGTCCCTGAAGAGGTACAGGGAAGGGGCGTGGGTAGGTGAATAGAGATAAAAGGGATGGAGTAGCCCTTTTAGATAATTTCCAGAACCCATTTGTCTATAGTCATGGTTTTCCAGACTGGGCAGAATGGTGACAGGCAGTCTCCAAATGGGCTGGAGATTGGATGTAACTCTGCGATTGGAGAATGTGGGGTTCTCGTGTCCTCGACCAACATTTCAAAATGTTTGCCTCAAAGTGGATGGTTGAGATGTAGACAACTGATCTTGTGTTTGTCGGTGTCTCGTCTGCCTCTGTTTGCAGCACTGGTCATAGTGTCTTTGAGGGTGTCTGGGGCAGTTCAGAATTGTTGATTATAGATCTGCCCTGTTTCTTTTTATTTGAAGAGACATAGATTCTGCGTGTCTTTAATGTTGCTTGGGAGTCCTTCAAGGTGTTCATGGAGATGTCTGTACTCTATGCAAACAATTTTTGGCCTTCAAAAGGTAGGTCCTCTATGGTTGCTTGAACTTTCCCGGGAAACCCGGAAAGATGGAGCCAGGAAGCTGTAGGCATAACTATGGATATAGTGATGGATTGTGCTGCCATGTCAGCAGAATCAAGAGAAGCCTGCAGGGCCGTTCTGGCAATGAGGGCACCTTCTGCAATACTGGCCTTGTATTGCTCCTTTTTGTCTTCTGGAAGTTGTTCAATAAAGGCTGCTATCTGAGAAAACATGTTGTGCATGTGTTTGGCTAGTAAGGCCAAGTAGTTGCCTGTGTGGAATTGGAGGGTAGCCGATGAGTAAGCTTTCCTTCCGAAAAGGTCTACCCTTTTCCAGTCCTTATCGTAATGGGTGGCTCTTGACTGATGTTGCTTCCCCCTTTAATTAACCGCTTCTACCACCAATGAGTTTGGGGTAGGGTGGATGAACAAAAACTTAGCCCCCTTAGCCACTACGTAGTACTTCTTGTCAGATCTCTTACAAGAAGGCGGAGCTGTGGTGTCTGCCAGAAAATTTTTGCCGGGTCCATAATGGCTGCATTAATGGGTAGTGCAGCCTTAGCTGAGGGAGAAGCTTGGAGTATATCTGTCAGTTTATGCTGTGTCTCTGGTAGCTCTGCCAGTGATATGTTGAGAGAGTCAGCTACCTGTTTAAACAGATCCTGAAAGGATTTAAAGTCATCTTCAGATGTGGGGGGTGGCAGCATTATTGTTTCATCTGGTGATGAAAAGGAGATATGGGTAGGTGGGAGGGTATCGCCCTCAGGTGTATCCTAAGATTCGTCTACTTTCCCCTCCAGCATTTCTGAGGAAGCTGGGGCAGGTGGCAAAGGTGATCGTGTTGTTCTGGACCTGAGTTGGTTGGAGGGGCTGATGTTCTGTGCTCTGTATATTGCCCCACTTGGTGGGAGGGCGATGGGAGATGGTACCCATTGTAGAGCCTCCCAGGATCTTCCATCCAGAGATGTTTGGCGCTGCAAGCGTCCAGGTTTGGGTGAGGAATGGCAAGGAGTGTACATCCCTGCCTCTTCTTCCTCCTCCTCATCACTGGAAAGAGGAGGGATTGAGTCAGCGGGGGGTAATAGCCAGGCTTTGTCCCGATCTGGCTTGGGTGCCGTCAGTGCTGAAAAGCAATGTCCCCAGAGTTGAAGTAATCAGGCACTTCACCTGTCTAATAAATTGTTGCGGCACCTGGAGGCATGATACCAAGGATGGAGGTAGATTCCATCTGGAAATCAGAGGGAGGGCTAGGTTTGCTGCATTGTATCTGTGCGGCAGGGATGCCATTGTCTGGGTTTTCTTCAGCTCCACCGATGCCGAGCTAGGAGGCTTGGCTATGGTACCTGCACCTCCATGAGAGCTGGACTGCACTGGGTCTTTACCTCCTCAGGATGTTTCAACTGGAGATCCCTAGCCTGCCTTGTCCTAGCTGTCAATTTTTGCAGTGGCAACACTTTTGAGATATATCTGTCTCCCCCAGCAATGGAAGTGAGACAGTGTTTGAAGCCTGGAGAACCAGAGATCTCTGAGAGGCTATGTTGAAAGGAAGAATGGGAATAATTCCGTTCTTATGCCTCTTCTGTCGTTGGGAGTTATTCCCCAAGGCAGGAGAAAGGGGAGGACAAGGAAAACGAAAAAGTTTTTTTTTTTTTAAATGGTAAAAGAAAAGTAAAGGAGAAATTAAAGGAGAGAGGTACTAGCTGGGAAAGAACTGAAATAATAGAAATAGCTAAAGCCATGAGATCACTGATGTCATTGCAACTGAAGCCAAAAGTGGTAGAGAAGGAACTGGGGAACAGTTGGCTATGCATGCGGGGTAACTGCTTGGAGTGGTGCGAGAGGACTGCCGTGCATGCGCGGCCAACCGAGGCATTGCTACTACAAATCTCCAGTTAGAAGTGCAGGGGGGGCCAAGATACCTAAAGTGGAGCATCCACAGGGACTCTCCTTGAAGAAGAACCATTGATTGTCCACACATGGGAACAAATGACACAGCTAGATTCTCACTGGAACATATCACGGGAGACTATGTCAGGCTAGGGAAGAGACTTAAGGAAACAGAGGCTCAAGCAGTCTTCAGTGGGATTCTGCCTGTCTCTACAGGAGGAGAATGAAGGAGAGATAAGATTATCATGATCAACAGATGGCGGAGGCAGTGGTGATATAAGGAGGTCTTTGGGATGTTTGACCCCTAGAAGACATTCATGGACAGAGGACAGTTCTCATGGGATGGACTCCACCTGAGTAGGGAGGGAAATAGATTTCTTGGATTGAGATTAGCACAACTCATTAAAAGAGCTTTAACCTGGGATCTCGGGGGAGATTGATGGGAGATGCTCATGTAATCTCCACACCTGATTTTAACTTTGAGAGGAAGGAAAATCAAGTAAGAAGCAATACAGCAATGGAGAAAAATAGCAGTGGGTAGGAGAGTGGACATTAAGAGGAAGGATAGGGCTTATACCAGTCAGATAGGTGATACTGGCAGTAGAATGACTGTACCCAATCAGGGGAAGAATGTGGACGAAGCCAAGCAGCAACAGTTAAGATGTTTGTACACCAATAAAAGGAGACTGGGTAACAAAATGGAAGAACTAGAACTTCTGGTACAGGAAGTGAAACTAGATATTATAGGGATAACTGAAACATGATAGAATACTAGTCCTGACTGGAGTACAGGTATTGAGGAGTAAGTGCTGTTGAGAAAAGAGAAATAAAGGCAAAGTTGGTGGAGAAGAACTGTATATTAATGATGAGGTAGACTGTAAAAAAATTAGAAGAGACGAAATGGATAAGACAGAGTTTGTTTGGACCAAAATCTCTTTGGCGAAGAAAGCTACTAGAGGTTCCCCTGATATAGTGCTTGGGCTGTGCTACAGACCACCGGGATCTGATTTGGACATGGATAGAGACCTTTTTAATAAAATATATACTACTGGGAATTGTGTGATTATGGGAAACTTTAACTTTCCAGATATAGATTGGAGGACAAGTGCTACTAATAATAGTAAGGCCCAGAGTTTCCTGGACATGATAGCTGACAGATTTCTTCACCAAACAGTTGCTGAATCAACAAGAGGTGATACCATTTTAAATTTGTTATTCGTGAGTACTGAGGATCTCATAGAAGAACTGATTGTAGAGGACAGCCTTAGTTTGAGTGATCATGATTTAATTCAGTTTAAACTAAATGGAAGGATAAACAAAAATAGATCTGCAACAAGGGTCATTGATTTCTAAAGAGCTAACTTTAAAAAAGTAAGGAAATTAGTTAGGGAAGTGGACTGGACTGAAGAGCTCAAGGACTGAATGTGGAGGAGGCTTGGAATTACTTTAAGTCAAAGTTGCAGAAGCTATGTAAAGCCTGCATAGCAAGCAAGGGAATAAAATTCATAGGGAAGGGGTGCAGACTGAGCTGGATGAGCAAGCATCTCATACAGAAATAATCAAAACAGATTACAAAACAGCAGAAAGCCTAGAAGTAATGGAAGATGGCAGGGATCAGCAAGGAAAGCAACCTCTTGGAGGTCAGAAAGCATAGGGATAAAGTGAGAATTGCCAAAAGCCAAGCAGAGTTAGACCTTGCAGAGGGAATTAAACCCAATAGTAAAAGATTCTGTAAAAAGAAAAAGTGGGACCTCTAAGCACTGAGGATGGGGTGGAGATTAAATATTATCTATTGTGACAAAGTTCCTCCTCTACCTTGGTGGGTCCTGCGCTTATTGGCGGATTTGCTTGCTTCAGAGGTCTTCCTCTCTGGTGGAACCCACAGTCCGGGTCAACTCCTCCTGTGTCTGATCAGGAGTTGGGAGGTTTGCGGGGAACCCAGGTCCGCCCTCTACTCCGGTTTCCAGCCCAGGGCCCTGTGGATTGCAGCTGTCTATAGCACCTCTTGTAACAGCTGCATGACAGCTACAACTCCCTGGGCTACTTCCCCATGGCCTCCTCCAAACACCTTCTTTATCCTCACCACAGGAACTTCCTCCTGGTGTCTGATAATGCTTGTACTCGTGAGTCCTCCAGCAGCACACCCTCTCACTCTCAGCTCCTTGCGCCTCTTGCTCCCAGCTCCTCACACGCACACCACAAACTGAAGTGAGCTCCTTTTTAAACCCAGGGGCCCTGATAAGTCTGCCTTAATTGATTCTAGCAGCTTCTTGATTGGCTGCAGGTGTTCTAATCAGCGTGTCTGCCTTAATTGTTTCCAGAAAGTTCCTAATTGTGCTGGAACCTTCCGTGTTACCTTACTCAGGGAAAGGGAACCTACTTAACCTGGGGCTAATATATCTGCCTTCTATCACTCTCCTGTAGCCATCTGGCCTGACCCTGTCACACTATGTATGGCCCAATACCTACAAAATACATTGCCTCAGTTTTTAATGAGGCTAATGACGAGCTTGGGGATAATGGTAGGATGACAAATGGGAATGAGAATATGGAGGTGGAAATTACCACATCCAAGGTGGAAATCAAGCTTAAACATCTTAATGGGACTAAACTGGGGGGCCTGGATAATCTCCATTCTAGAATATTAAAGGAACTGGTACATGAAATTGCAATTCCAACAGCAAGAATTTTTAATGAATCTATAAACTCAGGGGTTGTACCCTATGACTGGAGAATTGCTACTATAGTTCCTATTCTTAAGAAAGACAAAAAAAGTGATCCAGGAAACTACAGTTTGACCTCAGTTGTATGCAAGGTCTTGGAACAAATTTTAAAAAAAAAAGTAGTATAGGTCATAGAGGTGAACAGTAATTGGGATAGAATACAATCCGGTTTTACAAAAGATAGATTGTGCCAAACCAACCTGATCTCCTTCTTTGAGAATATAACTGATTTTTTGGACAAAGGAAATGCAGTAGCTCTAATTTGCCTGTTTTTCAATAAGGCATTTGATAGAATTCCACATGGGAAATTATTAGTTAAATTGGAGGAGATGGGGATTAATATGAGAATTGAAAGGTGGATAAGGAACTGGTTAAAGGGGAGACTAGAATGGGTCATACTGAAAGGTGAACTCTCAGGCTGGAGAGAGGCTACTAGTGGAGTTTCTCAGGGATCGGTCTTGGGACCAAATCTTATTTAACATTTTTTATTACTGACCTTGGCACAAAAAGTGGGAGTGTGCAAATAAAATTTGCAGGTGACACAAAGTTGGGAGGTATTGTGAATGTGGAGGAGTTTGGAATATCATATTAGAAGATCTGGATGATCCTATAAACTGGAATAATAGAAATGGGATGAGATTTAATAGTGCAAAATGCAAGGTGATCCTTTTAGGGACTAACAACAAGAATTTTCGCTATAAACTTGGGCAGAGAAAGACTTGGGTGTATTGGTTGATCACAGGATGATTGAGCCATCGATGTGATGCAGCTGTGAAAAAGGCTAATGCAATCCTAGGATGCATCTGGCAAGGTATTTCCAGGAGAGAGAGGGATGTGTTACTACCATTGTACAAGGGGAGACCTCATCTGGAATAGTGTGTGCAATGTTTGAGATGAATTCAAACTAGAAAAGGTGCAGAGAAGAGCTACTGGGATGATCTGGGGAATGGAAAACTACCTTATGAGAGGAGACTCAAAGAACTTGGCTTGTTTAGCCTAACCAAAAGAAGACTGAGGGAAGACATTGCTCATTATGAATACATCAGAGGGATAAATACAAGGAGGGAAAGGATTTAAGTTAAGCACCAATGTGGCCACAAGAACAAATGGATATAAACTGGCCATCAATAAGTTTAGGCTTGAATTCTAACTATCAGAGCAGTGAAGTTCTGGAGCAGCGTTCCAAGGGGAGCAGTGGGGGCAAAAAATCTAACTGTCTTCAAGACTGAGCTTGACACGTTTATGGAGGGGGCAGTATGACTGGAACACCTACAGTGGCACGTGGCCCATTGATGACTGCCAGTAGCAAAAATCCCCCGTGACCAAAGACAGGACACTAGATGGGGAGGGCTCTGAGTTACTACAGAAAATTCTTTCCCAGGTATCTGCCTGGTGGGTCTGGCCCACATGTGCAGGGTCTAACTGATGACTGTATTTAGGGTTGAGAAGGAATTTTCCCCCAGTCAGATTGGCAGAGACCCTGGGTTTGTTTTTTTTCCCTTCCTCTGCAGCATGAGGCATGAGCCACTTGCATGTTTAAACTAGTGTAAATGGTGAATTTTCTGTAACTTGCAGTATTTAAACCATTATTTGAGGACTTCAGTAACTCAGACAGAGGTTAGGGGCCTATTATAGGAGTGAGTGGGTGAGGTTCTTGTCGCCTGCAATGTGCAGGAGGTCAGACTAGATGATCACGATGGTCCCTTCTGACCTTAAATTCTATGAGTCCTCATTCAAGAATAGGAACTTGTATAGAGAGACATTTCTAAGGAACTCTGGCTCACATCTCGTACAACAGGGAATACCTAGAAGATGCATTTGGCTTTCCCACAGTTGTGCTTGTAGTTTCTCTAGTGGGAGAGCACAGACAGGAATGAATATAGAAGGATAAATTTGTGTGAAAGAGCTATAATGAATATAAAGGATATTTTCATTGAGGATTATGGTCATAGAGACCCAGGTCTCCTCTCTAGCTCTGTAAGCTCACAGGCTAACACAGTCTGTGCTGCCTAGCATCACCCCAAAAGGTTTCTCAAAGTTCCAGCCTCAAGTAACCAGTCCTGGAACAGAGACCATATTGTGACTCACCAAACAGTAAACCAATGCTTAATACCACATCTAAGGCATGTATCGTCGCACAACGCTTCCCCAGCGAGTTTTATTGGGAAGTGATAAAATGACATTTATATCTTCTTCATTCTGATAGTTTCAAATAATTTCATTGGCACTACACGGATATTTTCCATAATGCAGCTCTGTAAACAAAAATAGGTCTTATTTGTGGTGTCATGTGAGGTTATCATTAGGACTATTGACCAGCTGGGACTTTCTAGCATTCTATGCTCTGACTTAACAGGTTTTCCTTTCAGCATGCTTAACGGTCAGAACTAATGCAGACTATAACTCTTGTCACCACAGCACTAAAAACCTTTCCTAGCTAGTTTCTGTAGTTGCAGTTCATTGCATGTGTAATTAGTAACATCACTCTCTTTAAGCGTCCCCTCTTAAATTACCCCCTTTTCACCTGATACAGCATTTTTCTTCTGGGACTTTTTATCTGCTGATATTGACAAAGAGGAACATCCTGATCACACTGGTACACAAGGATTTCAGGAATATTGCTTGTGACTGTCATTTCACGCTCCATCACATCTGTGCATCTCAGATCATAATACTAATTAAGAAACAAGTCTTTTCTTCACCTGTGAGTGGTGCAAAGCAAGCAACAAGTAGGCTGAGCACAGTTAAAGCAAGCACATTAGAATCTTGCTGAACTGGTGGGCTGCAACCTTCTTCTTCCTTCTCCTCTGGGATCTAAACACCTCTGCTATTTTGGTTTTCAGCTCTTAATTTAACATACTTGCTAGAACTAAGGCATATCCAGCAATCGTTTTCCCTTGATACCTTCTCTGCAGCAAGCTACTCCATACATCAATTGCTAATTAATGTATCACTGTTATTTTCAAATGATCAGTACGGTAATGTGCCCTCCAGTCACTAGCTCATTAATACATATTTATTTCCACTGGTCTTCAGGTATAAGGAGCTGCTGACAGTTTTCAGATGTGTCTTCTGTACATGTATCTACTGCAGCACACAGCTATTTCCAATCTTTTTCTCTCTCCCTCTCATTTACCACCTGGCAGTAAATACCTTTTTTTCTCTTTTCTATGTATTAATAGCAATATTTTGCACTTCTATAGCGCCATTCATCCAAGAATCTGGAAGTACTTCACAAAACTTTAATGAATTAAGCCTTGCAACAACGAAAATACAAGTGATCATTCCCCTTTTTACAGATGGGGGAGCTGAAGCACAAAGAGCTTATGACTTGCCCTAGGTCACACAGATACTCTGAGACAAAACTGGGAATAGAACACAGATCTGCAATCTCACAGTCCTGTGCTCTAGCCACATAAATTACCTTCCATCTCCTCCTGCATCCAATATATGAAAAAAATATATACCATTGTTGCAAAAGGAGCTCTCGTGGAAAAAATGACTCAATTGCCAGTCCTAACTAATGCGTTTTTTCACCACTTATGGTTAAAAAGCAATTCTGTAGGATCACTCTCACAAGAGAATATCACACCTAGAGATTTCTTTATTCCACAGTGTGTGGTGAATCTACTAACTTGAAAGGTCTAGAGTATCTCTGGCAGTCAGATATCGTAACAAATCTTAAGTAATTATGTCAGTTCCTTCAAAAACATCTAGAGAATCTAGTGAGTAGTAAAAGAGTTGAGACCTCTAAAGCAAATATGACTATCTTCGTGCTATTGCAAAGTCCATAGGAGAACAAGCTTCCACACACACAGTTCTAGCACCAGGGCCGGCTCCAGGCACCAGCATTCCAAGCTGGTGCTTGGGGCGGCAATCTTCAAGGGGCGGCAATCCCTGTTGTTTTGCCCCCAGCAGCACGCTGAATTGCTGTCGCGGATGGCAGGGGCAGTCGGTGTGCCTGTAGGGCGGCAGGCACATTTCCGCAGCGGCGGCAATTCGGCAGCAGCTTCTATGTTTAACTGCAGCCAGGGCCGGCGCTACCATTTAGGCGACTTAGGCGACCTAGGCAATGCCCTAGGGCGCCAGAATTTTTGGGGGGTGACATTTTGCCGGGGGGGCGGCAAGTGGCTCCAGGGGACCTACCGCAGTCGTGCCAGCGGATGCTCTGCTGCTGTGGCGGCTCCGGTGGAGCTGCCGCAGTCGTGCCAGCGGACGGTGCGCTGGTCTAAAGGCTCCGGTGGACCTACCGCAGTCATGCCTGCGGCAGGTCCACCGGAGCCTTTAGACCAGCACCAGAGTTCGGAACCTTCCCATGGCACGACTGCTTTTTGGCAGCATTCCACCGAGCTGGGGGGGGGAGGCTTAAGAGTCGAGCCGGTGCGGTCGGGTGGGAGCTAAGAGTCCTCCCCAGGCTTCTCCGGGAAGGCTCCACGTCGTGCCCAAACTGTCCAGGGGTGAGGTCTTAACGGTTCTCCCCGCTTCGGTAGGGGCGGCTGACGATCCCGTCCTCCGTGTCGTTCCCCCTGGCCTTTCTCATCTCCACTGACTTTCCAGACTGCTGCGCTCCTCTCCTGGCACGGGTCTCGCTCTCCCTCACGCACCCGAGCGAGCGGTCAAAGCCGCAAACCACGTCAGAGCAATGTTTCCAAAAAGTCCCCCTCGGGGCAGGGTTCCCCGGTCAACCCCGGGGAACCCGGAGAGCAATCTAGCGCAGTCATGACTGCGGCAGGTCCACCGGAGCCTTTAGACCAGCGGACCTCCCACTGGCACGACTGTGGCAGCTCCACCGGAGCTGCGGGGGGGCGGCGAAACGGCCGTCCGCCTAGGGCATCAGAAACCCTGGTGCCACTCCTGGCTGCAGCGAAAGCTGCTGCTGAATTGCCACCGCTGCGGAAACGCGCCTGCTGCCCTAAGGGCACATGGACTGCCCCCACCTTCCATGGTGGCAATTTGGTGCACTGCTTGGGGCGGCGAAAACTGTAGAGCCAGTCCTGCCTAGCACGGTTATTTAATCATGCGGGGGTTTTTTTGCTGTGTCATCAGAAGATATATGGAGAAAAAAGTTGATTGAATAATCAAACCCTACCAAAGGAAATAAAGAAATTCAGATGCTCAACCAGCTTACTCAGCGGCTCCCCAATACTCTATTGCAGGGGTCGGCAGCCTCTGGCATGCAGCTCACAAGGGTAAGCCCCCTGGTGGGCTGAGCCAGTTTGTTTACCTGCCACGTCTGCAGGTTCAGCCAATTGTGGTTCCCACTGGCTGCAGTTTGCCATCCCAGGTGAATGGGGGCTGCAGGAAGCCAGGGCCAGCACATCCCTCAGCCCATGCCACTTCCCGCAGCCCCCATTGGCCTGGATCAGTGAACTGTGGCCAGTGGGAGCCGCGATCGGCCGAACCTGTAGATGCGGCAGGTAAACAAACTGGCATGGCCCAGCAGGGTGCTTACCCTGGTGAGCCATGTGCCAGAAGTTGCTGATCCCTGATCTATTATTATAAATTATCATACCACAATGCTAAGTGGTCACCACTAAGATTGCAGACCCATCATACTGAATGTACACATGGACCCAGAGTAAAAGACAGCAACAATCTTGAATAGTTTATAATCTAACTAGACAAGACAGAGGCTGGTAAGTGAAACTGAGACACAGATGAAGGGGAGGGAGGATGGAAGGAAGTAATTTATAGCAGCCCTCAAAAGGATGCAACTTACTTCCTTTTGCCTGCCTATCCAGATCCACGGGCCAGTAAACAGGGGGATGGAGCCTGGGCTCCCACCAGCCCTCTTATCCCCTTTGTTTAACTCCCATGCTCTGCGCAGGACCCAGCCTCAGGATCCAAGAGGCCCTGACTCAGAAGCACAGAGGAGTTGGGGAGTCTAAATCCCTGTATGACCATGTCACAATCTCACCCCAAGATTCCATTCTGCCACTGTGGACCTAAAAACATGCCTTCTTCAAAAAAAGAGTCATGATCCTGTTTCTTTCGAGAATTAGAGGTTAAAAGACAAAACACTGTGGATTTTAATCAATTCCAGACCCTTAAAAATACAGATACTGCTAAAATTAAATAACCTCCCCCCACACACTTTAAAAAAATGCATCTTTTGTTTATAAACTGCTTTCCGCACCCGTTGGCTTGAAGTGGTTTCCATCATATACAGGGTTTGCAGTTTGGTTCAATGGCTCTCAGCACCCACACTTTGCAAATTGTTTCCACACCCCTGTTCCAACTACAGTGTCAGCACATATACTTGTGTGACTGTCGCACATCAAGAAAGCAATGGATTAAGGTTCAATTTGTCTTTCTATTACATTTTCAGAATGAAAGATATCCATAGCTGTAGCCCATAGATGCCTTTAAGCTTGTATGTATCACCCCCACGCCCCCAAATAATCCACCATACCAAAAAAAACCCACCAAAAAACAAAAACCACCAAGGCCAGATGTTTATGAAGAAGAGTCGATCCATAAATCAAGTCATCTCTATGGCAGACTATGCCATCCCTCTACTAACTTACTTCTCTTCCTGAAAATTATCCAAATGAACAGGGCATCTACTTTTATCCTAGGTATAGAAAAGAATACTAGTGGCCAGATACTGGCCCTCTGAGCAGCACAAAAGAGCATCTGAGGGTTCCTCTGGCACAGGAGGCATACTGGTACATGTTAGTGGAGGGCATGTAGCCAGAGCACTGCTGTGCTGTCTGACCCCTACCTGGCAGAATAGTTCCTTGGGTCCTGTTACTAGCTAGGTTAATTTATGGGTCCTGGAGCTGCTCCAAGTTACATTATGGGCTGAACCCACCCCAAGCAGCCTTGGGGACCAGGACAGCACAAAGACAGCTTGAAACCACTATGCCTATCCCCAGGTCCTGTACTGAACACAGATGGGCTGGATCCAAAAATCAAGGTGAACATGCCTCTAATTGTAATGGAGAAAAGTTAAATTGTCGACTTATTTGACTTGCTTTTGAGTTTTACAAAAAAAAAAAAAATCTAACAATCTTGAAGGGCAATACATATCCAAAGCACTGTTCTGTGCCTCTTTGCATAATAGTAACTCATCCATAGTACCTTGAGTATAAAGTTTATTACTCTAAAAAAGAAAATTGAGCGAATACTAATTGGTGTGGGAAATGCCTTGCCAACTATGCTGTAGAGTGAGGGGACTCAGTACAAACAGAAGTGTTATATTTAAAAAAATATTTTCCCCTTCTGTAAGATTATCCTTGCATGACCTGGTTCATTGACAATATCGCAGAATGCATCATTCTGAGACATCAGAAATACTGGATGTCTTATTTCAACCCATAGCGTCAGTGAAGGAGGACATGCTGGTGGAATTTCATGGAGGAGTGTTTCTGTCTCTGATTTTGTTTAAAAATTTACTTTTCTTCTAACTCTCTGAATCTTGTTATCCCTCCTACCCTCATTCATGTGCATCCTGGTTAGTGGAGCCAGTCAGCAGCCTGTCGAAAGGAGAAGGATGTTCCTGTAATTAAGGGACTGGACTGGACCACAGATGATCTAGGTTCTATCCCAGATGCATGAGCAGATTTCTTAGGGCAGACTGGATGATCATAATATCCAATTCTGGCCTTAAAAATCTAAGAGTATACCAGATGTCTGGGATTAACTCAATATTAGTTTATTTTTGCAGGTCACATTTAAAGTATGCATCACCATAAAACTGAAAATGTGTATTTTTTTTTTTTTAAAAAGGAACTTCACACATCCATATCTACAGTTCAATGGCCTGAGCCACCTGTGGGTGAAAACAGTAGCAGGATCTAAGTTAAATTCCAAAGCAGAGAGCACTCATGCAGTGCAGTCAGTGCTCTGAGGCTACTTCTAGAATCTGGCGCCCCAAATATTCCAGACTCGTGTTTCTATGGTGTTTTAGCTTTGTTTGCTTGTGTTTACCTGAATTTACTTTTAATAAAAACTTCTGAATAAAAATCATTGGGAGTATTTTGGGTGTTGCTCACTGATTAGACTTTCTCAAAGGTTCCAAGAGGTCTCTTCAGCTTTTTTGTGACAATTCTAAAGGCCTGTCAAAAACTAAAACTCAGAGTTAAGGATAAGAGTCAGTCCTTGATTCACCCTGTGTTTTGCGAGATATTGGAGCAGATGAAAGACACTCAGGGTGCTGCAGAACAGAAAGCGATATTACATGCTAGATCAGCCACAGCATACCTCATCTCAACAGGGTGAATTAAGGACATTCTTTACTCAGAAATTCCTTGCTCTAGTTGCCTTCTGTATGCTAATTAACATGATTTAAAGTTACTTTTTTGTTTGAATATTCAAGCTAAACACCTTTGGACTTTTTAAAGTATACTACTGAAAATGCATAGGATATTTATAGATGCTGTCTATTTTCTATAGAGTTAGGTCTAGTCTCTGTTTCCCTTCCCCTCCTATGCTCTCCTATAGAATCATAGAATATCAGGGTGGGAAGGGACCTCAGGAGGTCATCTAGTCCAACCCCCTGCTCAAAGCAGGACCAACACCAATTAAATAATCTCTAATTCATTAAAGCAGAGGTTCCCACACTGTGGGACACATCCCCATGGGCGGTGGGTGAACCGCCAGCTCAGGGAGGCTAGCTCTTATCCCGTCCCGTCTGCCCAAGGCCCTGCTCCTCCCACTCTCTTTCCCTTGCTGGATCCCATTCCTAGCCCTGGCCCTAACCCCACCCCCAGCTGCGGTCCCAGCCTGGGCCTCCTTACTTCTATCCACATCGTCCCTGGGAGCCACGACCCCTCTCCGAGCCCTGGCTCGGGCGGGAATGCAGACAGGGGTAAAGGGGGTCAACCCTGAAAATTTTGGGAACCATTGCATTAAAGCCTAGGGAAATAAGATTTATTAAGGTACTTATAAATAAAATCAGCATCTCAATGATAAGACAGCCCCACAGCCACCCTCCTTCTACACCATGAGAAATTTTATTCAAGTGAAAATATTTCAGGAAAAGCATTGATTTTTCTTAAGGGAGGGGACTAGGGTTTTTGTTTTTTCCCCCTTCTTTTCCAGTCTTCCCTTTAATAGCTTCAGTAGGTTTGGGACAAGTCCCCAGTGCACTAGTGCCATGTCCTGTTGCAGATATGCTTCAGCTGCTCATCTGTATGTTTGCTCTGTCTTAGTTGTGTTTGTCAACCTGTCATCCTTGGCTCTAATTACTTCCTTTCCAGCTTATTCTGCAATCATCTTCACATACAAAGCTCCTTTTTCCTATTACAAATCCTCCACAGACCTCAGTAGAACTTATAATACCCAGGATGACATATTAAAAACACAGCTCCAAAGATAAACCTCACTGTTTTCGGTAAATTGGAACCCCTCTCCTTGTCAACTTGATGGTTGGCTTTGGAACGATGTCTTTAAAAACGAGGGGCCTATTTGTATTTTCACATCAGTGAATCTTTCATCCTTCTCCTTCTACTATGTAATTCTATTTAGTGTGGGGGGACAGGCCTCATTATTGATACTTTTTCCTAAATGGGTTTCTAACATGCATCCCGATTCTGATGATACTGAAAATCCATAGCGCTGATCTGTAGTGCTAATTGCAGCTTGAAAATCCATTTGAAAAAAGGTAATTCAGGGTTCAAATGACATGATAAAGATGATGAGAGCAAAACAAAATGCTTTATTATGTTATTATTGAATTAACAACAAAAAGATAAAGTGAGCACTTCAGCAAAGGAAAGAGAGCGGCAAATCTAGCAGAGAGCAATGTATAGATTTATTTGCTGCTATATCAGCAAGCACAAACTTCCTCAATGCAAACAGAGCTCTGCACTTTCCCTCCAGAGCATTCCAACTCTCATTCCGTTTCTTGCAGTCTTCTGTTCCCCTTTGCTAATCTTTGTATCCTTTCATAGAATTCCCACTTGGGCACCTAAAACATGTCTTACATCACAACCCTATGAACACTCACACCACTTCAGTAATGCTTTTGAACTCCACTGATCATGCTGAATTAATGTTAGACTGCAGTGTTCATGGTTCTGGTGACAAAATAATTCCTGTCCATTTGTTAGATATTTCATGAAATATATTAGACTCCTACATAATGCAATTTAGCTATTTTATGCATCATGTTTTTTACACAGATTGAACTTGTCTGCATGAAGACAGAGATTCCATAAGTTAACAGGCTCAGCATGTGAAACCAGTGAACTCATATTTATACATCAAAATGACATGGAGTGGCATGCAGAGTAGGGAAAGCAGAAGCTGGGGCACATTGTCTAAGAAAAAACAGCCTTCATTTTCTGTGAGCTACCTTTATCACTACAAGTAGCAAGCTAGGGTTTTCTCCACCCCCCACAGAAAAGAAGGGCACTTAACACTCATGGAGTTTCTGGAATTGTCTTAAATTTTTATAAATCTGCTCTAGTATCTGTTATGTGACAGCTCAAAATGTCATGTGACAATCACACAGCTTCATTTAACACAGCTGTAACACCTAAATAAACAAACATAGCTAGCTGTCTGAAAAATAACAGAGAGTGACAGGAGATATGAGAAGCTCTTTGGGCAAGAGTACAGAGTTTAAAGACATCACAGCATTATTTTATTTAGTGCAAAACGTTTCCTCTTTTCTGGACCCTCTTCTCTCTTGTAAGGAAAGCAAACAAATACAGGAACAGACTGTATGTCCTACCACTGAAAGAAATAAACACACAAGTAATTCTTTCTTTTTTCTTTTTTTAAAGCAGAAGGCCAAATCCTTAGCTAGGATAGATCTGTGTATCTGCATTGTCTTTGATGAGCTCAGAATTTGGCCCACAATTCTTTATATTAAACACAAAATTAGTGGCACTGAAGTATGGGGGAAACGTTTTGTTGTGAATTTGGCTCTTGTTCTTGGGCAGGGGGAGTGTAGGTAATTGATGTCCTGGGGTCCTCGAGGGAGTCTGGCAAATGCTGGATACACAACTTTCTCCTGGTAGTAACTCTGCAAAGAGTCACTGGGGTCATGGTTGGAGGCACCTATACATGCCCTTCTGACAGAGATGTCTCATATGTCTTTGTAGAGGAAAAGCTTTGTGAAGGACAGGAGAAATGGCAATTCCTAGAATGAAGATGTGGGAAGAACCTCAAAACCAAAGAGTGGGTTAATTTTTAAATTGAACTCTCCAACTATTTTTCATCCAATTGATGGTATTATATTGCTCAAAGTTAAAAACAGGTTTTGGCGGAGACCCAGGGTGGAAGAATCCATTTTCAAATGACATTGGGGAGGCAACAATATGGTGACTGGAGTCACCCTAGGCAACAACAATGCCACAGTGAAACATATGTCAAGAATAAACTCTAATACTCTTTGGAGGGCCAAGGGAGATTAACCATATAAAAGGTAGAGATTAAATCATTTCCGGAGGAATGAAAGGTAAAATTCTTCAGTTCAGAACCTAATGGTTTTTAATGAAGCACTACATTTAACTGGCCATTTTCTCTAACTTAAACAAACTGAATTAAAATGGAGTGACATGTCATCCATTTTCTTTAATTAAATTTTTATACTAATACCACATGTCTGCTAAAATATTTGGAGTTTTCTTGAATACTTTTTGCCTGCAGGCTCAAATTTCTCATCTAGCAATCAGAACTAAAAGCAATGTAGGAATCTGGATAGAGCATTTAAAAATGACTTCGTAAAGACAGGCTATTAAAGCTTCCTGCAGGCCCACAAGATTTTCTTAGCAGATAATCTGTTTTCCTCACAACAGATACAATTTGTCACACATTTTCAGTCTGATGATGTTTTCTGAAATACACAAAAAATCCAGGAGGACTGGAAGCAAGCAGCTTGTATTGAGGAAACTGGAAATGAGGAGGAAGATGTAACTGGACTTGAGATGCATGTGTCATCTGCCCCAGTGAGCAGACGTCTTGCTTGAACCTCATGTATTTGAGAAGCCAGAAGAGGAGGAAGATACTTGCTGGTGGAAATAGAGCAGCTATGCTAGTTTATGAATAACAGCCAGGAGCACGCCCATTACATTAGAATATTGCACCACTGAAAAAAATGTTATAATGACTGCTGATTTCCGTTTTCCTTTAATTTACTTCATTGAAAACTGACAGATTGATTGCTTAGCATGGTTATTAACTTTTATGATTCCAGCAGCTGTCTTGGACCATTATGTAAGTTAGAAACTCAGCATACCCTTAAAAAAATAAAATAAAAATTGTAACTTACCCAGTGAGAAAATGCCATAATGACTGAAACTGTGTGCAAAGCATAATGGATGGGATTGACATTTCTAAACAATGGGATCATTGTCAGAGCGTTGATGTGTCTAGACCAAAGAGAGTCCATCTAAGTACACATAATGGGAACCATTTTGCAGAATTACCTATCCATCTTGATAAATTATTAACAGGGCTAGCTACTGATGGTGAGAATAGTATGTCTCCTCTGTTTACAAATGCTGTGGTAACCTGAGCCTTGGGTTTTAACTAAATCTGATTTAGTGGACTTGAACTTCAGAAGCAAGGCATTAGACATCTGTTTCTGTAACTCTGAAGGTCTTTAGTATTCTCAGCTGTTCATTCTTTTGCTTTTTCAGACATCACAAGAATTCTAACAAGCAAGTTCACAGACGGCAAAGGAGCATCACTGAATTGTACACATTCACACAGGCTGCTTCCTGAATGATTGTAACTGCTTTGCATTAAACAACCAATATGAGAAGATCTGTATTTCCTCATGGGTTTTATACCTCCTTCTCACCTCATTTTTCTTTTACTTTTGATTATTACATAAATTACTTCTTTCCTCCCTCCCTCATTTTCTTGTCAGGTGACTTGAGAGTGGATTCTCTTCATTTTGCAGAAGGAATAATTTGACACACTGCATGCAATGAAATAAGCAACATGTCAGGGGAAAAAACAAAACTAAACAGTTATGAAGACCCTGGGGGAAAACTTAGGTCTACTGTGAAATATTCCCAACAGATATCATTAAACTGTACAATACTAATCCTTTTTATGAGTCTTGGCAAAGTGAACTGTGCTTTAAAAAAAAAAAAACTAACATTTTGTTAGATTAAGATCTTTTCTAAATCTTAGACTTCACAAAATGTTTAGGGAGGGCTGGTCACTCAGAAGCTGCAATGGAGTTTTGATCACAGTGGGAAATGTAGAAATGGAATGAAGGGGCAGGGAGAGACCAGCTCCATTGCAAATGGCATTAATCCTTCACTTCATTATTAATTCACTAATGATCATAATTAATTTATCTGGCATTAATGCAGCTGTCATCTACATTTCCACTCAGTGTTCTGGATAAAAGTGAAGGCTTTTCTGTGAAGCAACCCACCTTAAAGTGTTGGGGCCAAATCCTCAGTTGGTTTTCATTAAAGCTGTCATAAGATATAATTCCCAAATCTGAACCTTAGCATCCAAAATTTGGGTACCTGCATGAATTCCTCTAAGCTTAATTGCCAGCTTAGATCTGATAACACTGCCACCACCCAAAAATATAGTGTTTTGGGGCACTCTGATCTCCCCAACCTTCCCTGGGGACCCCAAGAACCCAAACCCCGGTCTTAAAACAAGGAAAAACCCTCCCCTTCTTCACCCTCCCAGACATTTTCCCCTCCCGGCTATCCAAATAATATGATCCACAAATTTATTTATAAAAATCACAATAAGAAAGCAGTCCCTTCCCTTCCACAAAACAAAACAGACAAGCAAACAAGAGAGAGATCACCCCCTCTTCTCTCCCCACCAGTTCTGGGAATACCAAACCCCGGAAACAAGGAAACCAAAAAAAAATCAACATCTAAAAAAAATCTTTAATTATAAAGAAAGGAAAAGTAAAGATATCCCGAATTCAAGATAAATATACAGGGTCTATCTAAGACATCAGAAGTAACTATCCTTCCCAGACCATACAAATCAAAAACCCAGCAACTACACATAAAAGTAACACCAAGACCACAAAAGCAAAAGAATAAACAATAATAAGCCTAACTGCCTGTTTACTTATAACAGAAACTAGGGACACTGAGTAATGTCTGTCTCGTCTCAGACCCTAGAGAGCACAAAGCAAAAACCCCAAACTACAAACAAAGGCTTCCCTCCCTTGAGATTTGAAAGAATCTTGTTTCCTGATTGGTCGTCTGGTCAGGTGTTGTTTGTTAACCCTTTCCAGGTGAAAGAGACATTAACCCTTAACAATCTGTTTATGACAATAGCTATGCCAATTTACACCAGCTGAAGATATGACCCATGCTGTGCTCAAATTACTTGCTCAAATCAATGATGACTTTAAAAATTGTTTTAAAAATCATGGAGGTAAAGGTGGGGAACCAAACACAATCAGCTATAGAATAAGCACAGGAAAAAACACACACTTAAAAAACCCTCTCTCTTTCCTTCACAGAATTTTCCAGAGCTTCTTTAATTCAAGAGCTTCTGTGTGTGCACTAGCTGTGGGCTAAATAGTTGTCCAGTTTGCAGAGAAAACATGTTCTCTTGTGCAAACTACCTATAAAACAGGTGGCAGCGCAGGACGGGAAGAAGGCTCTAGAGAAGTGGTTCTCAACCTATTTATCATTGTGGGCCTCATGTGGGCCGCAGATTGAGAACCACAGTGCTCCCCCCAGTGCCCCATGCCCAGCGCCTCCCACCCGGAGACCTCTCCACACAGCAAGGCCAGGAGCAGAGCCCTGGGCATGGGGCTGGGCAGCCAGACCTTGCACCCCGCTGTGTGGAGCCGGGCAGCTGATTGCCGCCACGCAGAGGCCGGACAGCCAGCAGCCAGGACCTGAATTCCGCCACGCATGGTCTTTCACACATGCAGAGCCAGGCAGGGCCAGATAGCCTAAAACCTGGGGATGCTGCAGCACCTCCACAAACCTCCAGTTCCCAGCTCCCCCGACTGCCTTGAGCACCTCCGCTCCCCACAAACCCTGCCCCACTGTGGCACTCACCAGCCCCCTGCTGGCAGGAGCGCTCCCGCAAGCTGCCAGACACTCTCTCCCCCTTGGCCTGCCCCACCCCCTTTCAGGCCAGAGTGGCAAATTTTGAATTTTTTTAGCACACAGTTGGGCTGCAGCTGTGTATGCTAATTGGGCCACAGACTGAGAACTGCTGCTCTAGAGAGCACATTTGTACAGTAGGGTGGGTGGGTGTGAGAAGTAGTAGGGAATCAGAATACCATATTCTTGGCTCTACTCCCAGCACACCAGCTAGTGTAGCTGTGTTACTGGGCCACTAGAGACTGAGCGTTTGTACTGGGTCTACACTTGGCCAAGTTCATTCCCTCCTGGAGCAGCAGGGAAAAAATGGAAAGGAGATTTTGACTCAGAGAAGGACACAGTCAGAGGCATTCCCCTTTGGCTCCAGGGGCAGTGCAAGAATGTATTTTCCTTGCTCAGCATAGGTGGTGTTAGTCATCAACTTGTTGCCTAATCTGTTGACTGTGTATTAATTATATTGATTACTTTAAAATCTCCAATTGACAAATTAACACTTTGAGGTTTGGTAGGGTCTAGTCCCAGATCAGGCCCAATGATAGAATTATGGTTAAATTAGGAACCCCAATGTGCACGGTCGCAACACTCACGCTTGGAAAGTACCTTCTGTATTTGCAGTTGTTTTATTAACACAGTTGGTGAAGTTAAAAACACTCCAGTGCTGAAAGCTAGATAGTGATCATACAAAATGAGTGTTTGAGCATCATCCCTTTCTTGCTCAAGCATTACTTTCCATGACCAGTGGACACCATCCTGGCATCACCCCAGGTCTGCAGGCCAGGGTACAGCTTTTATAAGGTATTATGCTGATACCACCATATCTAATACGTATTCAGTAGGGGTTTCAGCCTCTTTTTCTTATTTGAACTTCCACACCCTAATAATGTTAGGGGTGCCCTTTTCTGACAGGCTACTAGGCCTTTTATCTCAAGCTTATTAGCATATAACCCAATTAGTTACTATGGCACTTTTGTGGTAGGACGTCTGCTGATGTTCCTAAGTAGTATGAGCTGGTTTCTTGTAGTTACTTGTCAGCAGTTTACGCTATTTTATGATCTACGGTTACTCTTGGTTAGCTGCTTATATTAAGGTTTATTAAGGTTTAGCTAAGGTTTTGTCTTACAGGTCTGGAGGCTTGTTAAGACCAAAATGCAATATGTCTACTTATACCTATGCCTTACCTAACCGATGCCTATGCTGACAGGCTTCTAAATATTATTCTCTCTACTCATGCCAGTTCTGCTCATTGCCATCAATGTGTGTGTAGCTGTATAAGGGAAGCAGGATTTGGCCCCCTTTTTAATTCTGACACCTTACGGTGGAATTCACCCCTAAACACACAGCGAACACAAGGTGTATGCACCACGTCAATCCCACTCAACTGGTGCTTTGAGTGTTTAAGGAAATTTAAGTGGTGCATAGGTCACATGCTGGCCTTCTGCCAGCGAATGAAATTCACTCGTAAACCCACAAAGGTAGCGTGAATTGAAATGCCAGGACTTGCCATTGAGCAGGCAATGCTTGATCTTACTGTTACTGCTGCTTGTACAGGGTAGTTCTACTTTGAAGAGTCACCCTATAACAATGGTATTGTGGCATTCTATGCATATTGCCTCCAACAGTCAGAAGGAGTCCAGAAATAATCCACAATTTGTAAGAAGGAAAACAAAAATCTCATGGCTTTTTCACTACCAGCACAACTAATTCAGTCTGAAATTTGAGCATCAATTATGCTCTTACCTTCTTGTGCATGTTAATCACTGAAAAACATTCTGCAAACTTAAACTGCCCTTACGCAGCTCTGTTGCTCCAGGGTTTTCAGATTAAGCAAACAGTGACACTTCTGCAATCTCCTTGCTATTAATGTGTTGGCACAAATGTAACTGACTGGAATTTAGTAAATAATTCTGTTGATTATGCACAAGGAAGAACAGCATCCTTCTCAGTCCCTGTCATTTGTGATGGCTCTGTGTAGCAATGCATGACTCACTCCTGCATTGCCTCCTGCTGGTCATCAGGAATTAGCTCTTCTCCAGCCATCAGATCGCCCTTTGCAGGCCAGTGTCCCACTTTCACTTGGCCCCCATGTCCCTCCCAGACCTAGTGCCTCATTGTCTGGGTGCTGCTTCTTGGCTGTACACCCCTCAGTCTCAGGGTCTCCCCTCTCCAGGAAACCTCCACCCCCTCAATCATAAGCTACTACCAGTCACCACTTAGCCCCTGCGCCCTGGGGCAGACTGCAGCGTAATCCACTCACCATAGGCAAGATTGGGTCTCGACCTGCTGCCTCTCTCTGCAACCTAGTGCCTCTGTGGGGCCTTGGACAAGGCCCTGCAGCCTGGGGAGTTGTCAGCTTGGAGCTCCCCAGCCCCTCTGGCCTTTTCCTAGCTCTGCCTCATTCTGGTCACCCTGAGCTTTCCAGCAGCCAGGTCCCTCTCTCTCTCTGAAGGCAGAGAGAGTCTGTCTGTGCTTCTGGCCCACTGGTCTTTTTATACAGGCCTGCTGTGGCCTGATTGGGTGGCTGTTTCCCCAGTCCGCCGAGGCTTGCTGCTTTCCTAGCAGCAGTTCTCCCCCTGTCTCAACCTTTCAGGGCTGACTTCAAGCCCTTCAGGGCAGGAGCAGGTGACCACCCTGCTACACTCTGTCATCTAAGACAAAAATATAGTTTTGTCTTAAATATATATATAGCACCCCAAGCAGGTGACTGAATCCATTCTTGAGAAAGAAGGTAGAACTTTTCCATTGTTTCTTTTCAGAGCGACTATTTTCTAGGGTAATGTTACTACAGTTCAACTTGACAAAGGAAATTCTGTGCAGATTGACAGATAGAATATGGAGATCTGTACTATCATTTTTTCAGAAGTGAGAGATTTCTAGGATGAGGTCAAGAAACTGGCTTATCCATAAAACTGCTAATTATGCCACTTGAAAGAGTGACCATAGCAATTTACTCTTAATCCAGAAAGATGATTTAGAGGGGAGGTATTTTTGCAACAACACTCCAACATTTTAACAGCAAATGGGAAATGGACGAGCAATGAGTGGAAAATTTGGAAGAAAACTGGCTAAGTAAATATTTAAGCATTTTTTTTAAAATGGCAAAAAGTAGCAATTTTCTTTACCACAAAGTTGCTGGCAAAAGCTGTAATTGCCATGTAGACATTTTAACCACATTGTACAGCGCATCAGAGGCAAACAGATCAGAGGAAAAGTATCACGTGCTTAAATCTGTCATTTACAATGTGACTCAACTGTGTGTTTATTTGTTGCAGTGGCCAGAGAGGAAAATATGATCAAAACCATTTGGCAAAATAATCTGCACTTGTTTTCCAACTTCTGCTTGAATGCACAAATCTCAAAGAAATTAGAGTAGGCTGCCTGCTTTGGGGATTTTCCTTGTGTACTGTTGTTGTTTTGTTAAGGTAAGTAGGAAAAAGATGGAAAAGAACACTGGATTCTTCAGGGGATCTGTATTAGTAATAAGACTTGGAAGCATTCACCTGTAAGTATTTGTTCAAATACAGCACAAGATCATAATCTCAATGATTGTTCCTTGCCCATTCTGAACTGTGCTGGTAGTCTCAGTCCAGCAAATTGCTTAAGTACACACCTAACTTTAGACACATGGATCAGTCTAATGTATTTCACATGCTGGAAGTTAGACACGTGCTTCAGCACCTTGCTGAATCAGGACCCTAATGCACATTACAATCACAAATGACATTCCCTATATCATCAACAAAGAGGTCAAATACCAAAGGATCATGGGAATCAAACTGCTCTTGTATCTCTGCAGACAGTCGCTTCAGGTCAAGCTTGAGACATGTTGATGGATTGTTTTGACTGTTCCGCAGGAAGCAGAAGTTTTCAGTCTTCAGGACCTTTGCTATGGTACGTTCACAAACATTACATTAAGTGAAGCCCTAGATGGAACATAGCATTATAGATGGAACCAATAGTCCAACAGTTTTCATTATAGGATCCTGTTTTCAGTTACTTATAACTTTGCCAAACTTTAATGGTTCATTTTGACATTCTCCATGCCAGGTGTTTGCCTTACACCAATTTTTTTTTTTTAAGTTTCAGTTAAGACAGTTCAGCCTTTCTAAACAGAAGATTAGGGAAAAACATGCTGCTTTGCCTATGTTAAAAAAAATCTCACAGCAGTTTCATAAAGCAGCTCTGGCACTCCAATGCTTTGGAGCAGTAACTTGAAATTTGGCAGGAGAGGATGGCCTGTGTGCCAGGGATGTGCCTTTTACTCTTTCCATGGAAAAAATGGCCAAGTTTGCCCATGTTATGAACTCTCAGAAAAAATCTGTTTGCACATGCTCTGTAGAGACGTTTTAGAATTTGGCAGATAAATTCTCCTCACAGGATAACAGCTTACTACTGCTACTAGTTACTCCATTAATTCAAGTTGCAGAAGTCCTTACCATAGAAATAAAGATCTGAACCCTGCTGTTAATGGGAATCAGTGAAGTCTAAGATGATAAAATTTGTTTTTTCCAGTATTTTATATATAATATAAAAATTAGGAAATTACATTATAAGTAACCTTAAAGAATGTTTAGGTTGCAAAGTCAAGCATTCAAAAGTTAAGAAGCACCAGAATTAGGATTGTCTGTGCAACCTTACCTCGGCCCCCCTGTGTGTATGCATTATCGTACAGCCTTTAATTACATGATCACATACTATTTTTTCCACAGGACCTCTTTCTCATTCAGTGGCTACAGAGACTTACTTCTAGTATTTCCTAACTTCTGAGAGCTCAGATTTGTAACCTTAACATTCTTAAAATGTAGGAGGTTTTGACACAATTAGAGAGGCATAAAAGAATAGTAGTTCCAAGAAACTTAAAGGGTGAAACAAGCCAGTGGGGTAGGAAAATAGAAAGCATTTTATAGAAGAACGTGTTCCTTTCCTGCATTAAATGTAGGTCTAATAGTAAAAGCAACCAGCAGAAGAAAGAATGAGGAAATAAGGAAGATGTCAATACCACATAAGCTAAGAAGGCAAAGGAAAATGCAAGTCCAGAGGAATAATACCCAGTGAGAGTAAGCATCCTAGAGAATTAGGATAGGGAAAAAAATACAACTCTTCAAGCAGATTGTCTCCAAAAGTGCTGTTCTACAGGGTCACGTGATCACCGACACCCAAGGGCCAAAGAGCCTAAAAAGAGAATAATCATCCATGGCTTTCTATTCTAATTCTCTCTTGCTCCACAGGAGAAAAATAGGACAGAAGCAGGACAGTTAGCAGGCGACTGGACTAGATGACCTCTCAAGGTCCCTTCCAGTCCCATGATTCTTTGTTGTTTGAAATGTTTAATTGGAAAGAAGGTATGCACATGGGAACCTCTCTTTTAAAAAGGCACCAAAAACTGTGTGGCAACAGTGGGATGGGAAGGAAAATCTGCACGACATGAAACAATCCATTAGTAATAAAGCTGGATAGGAGCAAAGCAAACAGGAAAATCTGAGGAAAGTAGGATTAGCAAATATACCAAGGGTGGCCAAAACACATCTCATGATCTGCATGTGGCTCTTTTACAATTAAAGTGCTGCTCCTGGAGCCCCTCACACCTCCCCATTCTCTACCTACTAGATTGCATGGGGGAGCTTGGGGCTTCTGTCCTGCGGTGGGGTAGTGGAGCTAGGGTCTTCTGCCCTGCAGCAAGATAATGGGCTAGAGGCTTCTGGCAGAGACAACTGCTGCCTGCTGAGAGTGGGAGGGTACAATTTAAAGCCCTCCCCCCCCAACAGCTCGGGCACACCTTCCCTCATACTCTCTGGGTCCTCTCCCTTTAGCTCCCAGGTGTTAGCTCTATGTGGAGGGGAAGTGTCAAACAGCTGGGAGGGGGCCTCTGCTTTAGCTCCTTGGGGAGCGGGAGCAGCAAAAGCAGCAGCTCTCCCTGCAGCTCCCAGCTGTTTGCCTCTACCCAAGGTCCAGCACCCAGCTTATCGGCTTCAGCAGCTGCCGTGCAGGGAAGGGCCCAGCAGCACCCGTGACCAAGCAAGGCCAGCAAAGCCTGGCAAAAATTTGGATAAGCTGACATCCAGCATAGATTAAAGCCTGTTACCCACCCACCCACCGTTAAAAGAACAGTAACGTTCAAAATCAAGCACTTAAGAGTTAGGAAATGCCAGAGTTACGGTTACCCATGTAACTTTCTACATATACAGGATGATGTGATAAAGTCTTTAAATGACATGACAACATACTATTTTTTCCCATAAGACAACTGCCTCCTTCAAGTAAATGTTAACAATTCAACAGTCAAAAGAGAAAGATTTTTTAAGAAGTTTACAGAAAATTAATTTCCAAAAATGTAAAGACCCAAGAAACTACCATGCCTCAATTTTAAGGGAGATCCTGATGAATACAAACAAACCAGAAAAGCTGTAACACAATATCCAAAGAAACATATGACCACTGATGATATAGGTGAGAGTCAAAATTACAACCATGATTGTTTCCCCCCGCCGCACCAATTGGATAGGACCACAATATGTTTATTGTCAAATGCCACATACACACACACTTTTTAATCTTTCCTCCAAAGTCCCCTCCGACCCATTCCTCCCTTGCTCTTGACAACTGCATTGTCCTTCCTCTTACCCAGGCTCACAAAACCCTCCATGTATTTGCCTCTTTCGCCTTGGTATTCTTACTATGTTCTGTTACTCCATCCTCTACAGCAGCTCTAAAATTTGCACCTTCATTTCTGACCATTTGAGATCATTACTATAGAATACCTTTTCAAACAACAATATTGCACTATTTTCATGAGGGCTCCCTGAATGACCATCTCATGGAATTCTGCCCCCACTTGTATGCTCATTATGATCAAGAAATCAATTAGAACTGCTGCACCTCTTCTGTTTATTAGATGCCCCAGTTCACACAAGTTCCGTGTTACTACTTAGAAACACATAGGGGGAAATGGATGTTATTTCCCTCTTTCATTGTCAACTCACAGGTTATTTTATTTACCCTTTCACATCCTCTTTGACAGATTCCTCAGGCCAAGATACTTTCATACATCAAAGCAAGACTCTTCAGGCTGCGCCTAAATAAGTATGCAGTCATCAACAGAATTGCAGCAACTTCTTTGGAGTCTATATGTAGATTTTATTTTTTTATTGATTTACTTTTTGTTTCCTGCTAAACAAAGACCTGGGATACCAAAATGCAGAAAGAGGCACATTCCTGCTTGTAAATTAGATTAACTGAGCACATTTCGTGTTAGGGACGAGGGCAAATCAATGCAAAGACGTCAATAATGTTATAAAAGGCTATATGTATTTATTTTCATTAAAAACAAGGAAATATCAAGTGTCAAAAATAGCTTTCTGATAAACTGCTTGTGGTGACCATGGTTACTGGAAAATCCCATCAGAAATAATAATATTAATGAACAACAACATCCAGAAATTTTTCAGCCATATCACACTATTTATTCTGACACTCAAAATGTTCTTACTTAAGTGCAATACACCCAGAAGAGCTAAATCCCAGAGAACAGTGTAAGGATGGCAGACTAGGTGCCAGCTCATACCAAGGCCTGGTGCCTCACTGAAAACTGATAAATTCATCACTGGAAACCAGTATGGTTCACCTGTGTGTTAGCATTATTAAAATAAATGTTACATTGATAAAAATGTGTTCAGTACTTATGAATGGCTTGTAGGATGCTACATGTATTAATCTCACTTATCTGTACCCTAGGTCAGTGGTTCTCAGCCTTTTCAGACTATTGTATCCCTTTCCAGAGTGTGAAGCCCAAGCCCCATCACCCAGGGCTGAAGCACGTAACTTAGCTTCACAGGGACCTCTGTGGTGTAGGGCCCCAGCCAATTACCCTGCTTGACAATCCATAACACCTGCCTTCCACTTGCTTCCCCCACTAAACCCATCTCCTGCAACCTTCCTGGGGCTCATAACCCTCAGGTTGAAAAACACTGTTCTAGATGAGTTGATGTACTCCCTGGAAGACCTGGAAGACCTCTGCATACCCCTGGCTGAGAACCACTGCCCCACGTTAGAGTGATAGCAAATGTTTTCATTGCAAATTTCTATAGTTGTATCACTCATCATACAGGAAATAATTAAATAAAGTGCTCATCCTGTAAAAAAGAATGCCTAATGAAAGCAAATAAGCCATTGTGAAGCATCAAAGGACAGAGACCTTGTTGAGTGCATTCCTCACCCTCTCCAGGAAGGGAAGACCTGTACATGAACTCATCCCATCAGCTTGGACTCTGAGATGAAGAGGATAACAATCCCAGAGAAGGAGAAACGTGGTTCCTTGGGTGCATGGACTCTGAAGGGGCAAGAATAATTAAGCAAAAGCAGAAGACCCCCAGCTGTTTTGGATTAGCCCCCAAGGACATATACAGTCATAGAATATCAGGGTTGGAAGGGATCTCAGGAGGTCATCTAGTACAACCCTCTGCTCAAAGCAGGGCCAATTCCCAACTAAATCATCCCAGCCAGGGCTTTGTCAAGCCTGACCTTAAAAACCTCTAAGGAAGGAGATTCCACCACCTGCCTAGGTAACCTATTCCAGTGCTTCACCACTCTCCGAGTGAAAAAGTTTTTGCTAATATCCAGCCTAAACCTCCCCCACTGCAACTTGAGACCATTACTCCGTGTTCTGTCATCAGGTACCAGTCTGCTTATGATAGAAGTTTCTATTACCTTTTGAAACTCAAGACTCATACTAATTTGTGTGTGTGTGTGACCTGCTTTAACATTGTAAATAACTCTCTATTTCTTTTTCCTGGTTAATAAATCTTCAGGTAATTACTGGATTTGCTAAAGGTGCTGTCTTTGGTTTGCAACCTAAGATATTATTGATCTGGGGTGAATGACTGGTCCCTGGGGACTGGGTAACAAGACAGACTGAATGGCTGAGAAGAGTGTTTGTGACTCCATGGTAAGACTGTCATAATGCTTTAGGCGTTCACACTTTTACTGGCTTGGTGAAATCTAATTATAGCACATAGAACCAGTTTGGGGTTTTGCTCTGCTTCTTTGCAGTGTACTCTGAGGTTGGCACTCATGGTCGTGAGCCACTCCAGACAGCATGACAAACAGATATTGCAGTCTGAATCTTTCCTTCTCCTTAAACACAGTACTGTAGTGAACAGAACACCAGCCATGAAATTAATCATGGTGTAAACTGCTTCTTACCTTAACTGAGCCAGTTTACACCAGCTGAGGACCTGACTCAGAGTGCTTAGAGTTTCCTCTCCAATAGGCTTATGTATTAGCTATGCCTCATGGCAGCAGTCAGAGGCACTATGAGGCTTATCACCCACTTTATTTAGCCAAATTCGTAAGCCACACCAATATGAATCCAGAGTAACTGAGAGCAGAATTTGGCCCTCAGATTTTAATCAGTCTGTACTTGGGCAAATTCCCAGTCTTCTCCTTTTTTCGCTCATGCTTTACAATGTCTTCAGGAAGATCAACTATGTTTCCCTCTTTAAAAGAGTGTTAATTTCAAAACCAAGTGATGACAGTTTAAATGTCAACACTGTTGACTATTTCACTACTTCTCATTTTAGCAGAAACATTTAATTTATCTCAGAGTCCTTAACTGTTTCCCACACCTTCCTTTGTGAGAAAAGTCCCAGCAGCCCCTCCACCTCGCAGCTGCCAAAGGGTCAGGCCAGGCCTGCTCCAGCTTTTAGCCGCCCCAAGCAGGGGGTGGGGGACGGAAACCACGACTGAGTTGCCACTGAAGTGCCACCAAAGAGGAAGAGGCACTGAAGGACCTGCCACCGAAGTGCCGCCGCAGAGAGACTGCTTCCCTTTTCTACTGGCTGCCCTAGGCACCTGATTCCTTCACTGGTGCCTGGAGGCAGCCCTGGGTCTGACTTTCCCCTGATAATGCAGTTATCCATTTTCAATATAAAAAAAATTCAGCACTTTGAATGTTAAACACCTAGAGACAGTAGAATATAAATAACACAAGGAACATTGGACCGATTGTATTATTCGTATTTAATACAATCAATACTTCTCTTCTACCTTCTTAGGTCAAGCTGCTATAGAATCTCTATTCTGCCACCTTAAGGGCCTTGTTGAGAATTTAAGGAAAGCTTGCTATGGAGAACGTGATGCCTTCATCTAGTCAACATTTGTTTGGTTATTTTGGGGAGCTATATTTTCAAGAGGCATTAATGATTTTGGGTGCTTTCCTTTTAGGATGTGTAGCCTGACAAATCTGAAAAGATTTTGCCCTCTGAAAATCAGGCCCTTTTTTAAAGGTGTCAAATTAGGCATGCAAAAATTAAGGTATGCAAAACCTAGTCACTTTTGAAAATTTAGGTCTTGTCTCTTCACGTTTCATCATTAGAAAGTAACCTAAGGGACTCCCAGATAGTCTGCTGACATCATACATTTTTAAGCACCATTTGCCTTACACACTAAACACAGATGGACAGAAATATTTACTATCCATTCATTGAATTAAAAAAAAAATCAGTTTCACATAAATTACTGACTAAAGTTACTTGAAAAATAATGTGAACGAGATATCTTTTATTCATAACATTTTACACTATACAGACCAAAGAATGGTTTTAGCAGATTTTTTGACAAGAAAGCAGGAACTGAGACAGAACACATCAATAAACATTAATAAAGTCTGAATGCATCAACTCAAAGACTTTGATCTTAAAAAGATTTTAGGCTTTGCTGTTCACATGTTTGTGAGCTCAGAAGATACAGAGAGAGGTTACAGAGACAGCAAAACACTGGAATAGAAAGAACTATATGTATTTTGCTTCAACAGTTCAACAACCCCATCACCATCACGTCACATATATTTTTGTTAAGGATTGCAAAATACAACCACACGGTCAGGAAGTCACTGAGGATTGGCACTCCGACACTATGATGATGAGTACCAATATAAGAACTTAGACAGATATTGCTCTTAGTTGTTACTCATTTCCTGCCACAGCATTTAATTTTCATTATGATTATCCTAATAACAGATAGTTGATTTTATAGCACACTTGCCAAAGCACTTGGGGAAGGGGGGAGAAGGGCACTGTGCAACAGAATAAATACAAAATTAATGTAATGAAAGAAGAATATTCTTTGAAATTCAAAATCAAAATCAGAGGAAGATGATGCACAATTTAGTATTTGAGGTTTATTGTGAGGAGGATGAGATCATCAAGATTTTCTAGATTATGGAGAATCTTTAATTTAGTAACATTAAAGTTACAGTATTAGATGTGCACTCTGGGTGACTTTTTAGCAGTGGGCCACACATAGCAACTTGCTCTTTCTTTCAGCCCTGCCCCTGCCAGAAAGAGAGGCTCTATCTTCCAGCTGAAACTTTCTTCTGCAACATTGTAATGGAGCGACAACTCACCCTGTGTGCCTCCTGCTGGTCATCCAGGGAATTAGCTCACCAGACTTTGGCATGCCCTCTGCAGCCCCGAGTCTCACCTGTCACTGGCCCCTTATCCCTCCCAGACCCTAGTGCCCCTTTCTCTTGGGTGCTGCCAGGGCCAGCTCCAGGCCCCAGCGTGCCAAGTGTGTGCTTGGGGTGGCATGCCACTGGGAGACCAGAGCCGCGGGACCACTGGATCCTCCACAGGGACGCCTGCGGGAGGCCCACCGGAGCCGCGGGACTGGTGAGTGGCAGAGCGCTCCCTGCGGCGTGCCGCCGGGCTTGGGGCAGCGAAATGGCTAGAGCCGGCCCTGGGTGCTGCACCCTGACAGTACCCCTTCAGCTCGCTGGGTCTTCCCTCCCAGGGGAACTCTCAACCCCCTATCCCCACCCCTCCTCAGTCTTGGGCTACTGCCAGTCACCATATAGCCCCTGCTCACTGGGGCAGACTGCAGTGTAAAAGCCACTCATCATAGGCAAGAGGGGGGGTTGGACCTGCTGCCTCTGCCTACCCTTGGGTTGCCCCTCTGCAACTCCAGTACCTTCCTGACCTTTATCAAGGACTGCAGCCTGGGGAGTTTCCAGGTCCAAGCTCCCCAGCTCCTGTAGCCTTCCCCCAACCCTGCTTCACTCAGGTACCCTGCTCAGCTCCCAGCAGCCAGGCACTCCTCTCTCAGCAGGCTAGAGAGAGACTCTCTTTGAGCTCTTGGCCCACTGCCCTGTTATAAGGGCCAGCTGGGCCCTGATTGGGGCATGGCCCCAGCTGTGGCTGTTTCCCCTTTCAGCCCAGGCTTGCTGCTTACCCCAGCAGCAGCCCTCTAGCAGGCTCAGCCCCTTCCCCGGGCTGGTTTAACTCCTTCAGGGCAGGAGCGGGTGACCACCTCGCTACAAACATCCATTCACTGGCATAACGGCATAATGAAAACTGCTTTTCCTTTCTCTTTACGTAGGAAGAACTCCTCATCTTCAGCAGGTCTATACACTGTTAGTACATGCCAGCACAAGCTCCCCTCTTTGTCAAAGAGTTGGTGTTCCACAGTCAGCTTCAAAGGGGCTCTGTGTAGTCTGACAGAGCGACTACAGCAGGTTTTTTGTTTTGTTTTTATTTTTCTGGAATAAGCTTTATCTCAAGGATCTGAACACGTCTGAGTGTGGCTGATAGGGCCATCTGAAAAGAGAGGAGAAAAGGCAAGAAAAGTGGAAGCCTGATACCATTCATTGACTGTATTTCAGTCCTCTGAGAAGGTTGCTTTGTGGTCATTTACCTATTCCAATATAGAATTTCACTGTTTCACGTGCATTGCAGACAGGTTGTCGGGGGCTAAAACACTGCTCTTCACTCTCAATGTAATCTTAAGATTTATTTTTTTGGTATAGTATTGATATAGTATAATAAAGGTTAGTCTAACATTGATGCATTTTACATGCCATTGTACCAGTACATTTTTTATGCTGCAGTTAAAAGCACAGGAACTCATTGATGAGCAAATGGTCACAGCATAGCTATCACATACCAGACTGCTTCTGTGATTCTGTAGAGACTGGTTTTTTCAGACCCATCTATACTACATGCCTCTTGTTTCCTAATACGGTAGTTTATTTCTGACCTAGCACTGGCAGAAAAGTCGTCTGAATGCAAAGTTGTCCAACAGGCTGTTATTGCCATATTATCAATGATATATCACCACTCCACACATGTGAAGCCATTGTACGTGCTCTTTTTGCATCACCATTGATTGTTAGATGAAAGCTTCATGAGGCTATGAAACATTTTTCTTGGTAATCAGTCTTCAGCAGGGAAAGCAATGTAATATTTCTCCTGTAGTGGTGAATTTATAGGAACCATCAGCCAACAACAGCAGCTATGATAGCATCATGCAGCACACCAGTACTACATAGTCCTAAACTAGATACATTGCTGATTATAGTACATTGCACTCACAGCATACGTTTCAGGTGATGTACAATGAGGATAAAGTATTTCATAGAAGAGAAGAGGGACTGAACAGGATTACTCAGAGAATATGCAGAGATTCAAGAAGAAAAGACTATGAAAAGTACATACTATTGTGGCATCTGATACTAAAAATATGCCTCCTTAATTTTTTTTTTTAATGACAAGGACTTAAAACAGTGCTCTAAATAGGCTTAGAGTGTGCCTGAACGTCCCATCTTACTAGCAGGTGGTGATGCTTCCTGGAAAAGAATAAGCAGGTTCTGCTGACTCACTGAGGCAGGTGACCTATTATTCCACCAAGATATAGAGGAGGCTCACTAGAGAGAGGCTCTAGAATATGAGTTTAGCAGTACACATGTAGGAAACCTAGATTTAATTCTGCCTAGGGAGGAAGGTTGAATGGAAAAAACAGTTACTCACTTTCTCGTAACTGTTGTTCTTTGAGATGTGTTGTTCTGTTCATGTACATTCCAAGCAGGTGTGTGCACACCTCATGTACACCTGCCGGAAGATTTTCCCCTAGCAGTGTCTGTAGGGTCGGCCTGGGCACTTCCTGGAGTGGCGCCTTCATGGCACCAGATATAGGGCCCTGCCAACCCTCCACACCCTCAGTTCCTTCTTGCCAGCTAGTCCGGCAGAGGGCTAAGAGGGTGTTTATTGGAATGGACATGAACAGCACATCTCAGAGAACAACAGTTATGAGAAAGTGAGTAACCATTTTTTCTTCCTTGAGTGATTGTCCATGTCCATTCCAAGCAGATGACTCACAAGCCAAAGCTCAGGAGGTGGGGTCGGAATTATGCACAGATTGGAGCACCCCCCATCCAAAGGCAGCATCGTCCCTGGCCTGTTGTGTATTTGTATAGTGCGTTGTAAACATATGTATCGAGGACCATGTAGCTGCCTGCAAATTTCCTGAGTGCAGACTTGTGCCAGGAACACTGCCGAGGAGGCGCAGGCACCTTCGCCAGGCCATAACACTCCCTAATGCAAGATGTGATCCAGGATGAGATACGCTGAGAGGACACAGGGAGACCTTTCATTCTGTCCGCCATGGCCACAAAAAGTTGGACGGACTTCCAGAACGAATTAGTTGTCTCTATGTAGAAGGCTAAGGCTCTACGTACATCCAGTGAGTGCAGCCTGTGCTCCCTATCGGAGGAGTGTGGCTTGTGGTAAAACACTGGGAGGAAAACGTCCTGGGCCAGGTGAAACTAGGAAACAACCTTAGGGAGGAAAGCCGGGTAAGGTCTAAGTTGGACCTTGTCCTTAAGAAAAAACTGTGTGAGGTGGCTCAGACGTGAGGGCCCTGAGCTTCGAAACCCTTTGAGCTGAGGTAATTGCTATGAGGAATGCAAGCTTGAATGAGAGAGACAACAAAGAGCAGGTGGCCAGTGATTCAAATGGGGGGCCCGTAAGTCTGGACAGGACTAGACTGAGGTCTCAGGCCGGGACAGGCTGACGAGAGAGTGGGAGGAGCCTGTCCAAACCCTTGAGGAAGCGACTGACTATAGGGTTTACAAAGATCGAGAACCCATCTGAGCCCGGATGGAAGGTGGAGATGGCGGCTAATTGGACCCTTATTGATGACAGGGACAGATCTTGATGTTTTAGGTGCAGGAGGTAGTCCAGTATGAACGGTATGGGGGCAAGGAGAAGTGACTGATGGCGTTGCTCCGCCCAGATGGAGAACCTTTTCCACTTGGCAAGGTACATTGCCCTTGTGGAGGGCTTTCTACTACCCAGGAGGACTTGTTTGACCTGGTCTGAACATGATAGCTTTGCAGCACTTAGCCATGGACCATCCAGGCTGTGAGGTGAAGGGACTCCAGATTTTGGTGCTGGAGCTGACCATGGTCTGTGTGATCAGGTCCTGGATCCGCCGTAAAGTGAGTGGAGCAGCTACTGACATTTCCAGGAGCAAGGTGAACCAGTGTTGGTGCGGCCATGCTGGTGCTATCAGTATTACTCGAGCCCAGTCCCTGTGGATCTTGAAGAGCACCCTGTGGACCAGCCAAAGAGAGAAGGAAGGCATTCTCGATGGACCCCAGGCTGTGACTCCTGAGGGAACAGAATGCCTGACACTTCCTGTTGCCAAAAGTGGCAAACAGGTCTCTGGGGAGAGCCCCAGAACCGGAAAATTGAGTTCACCACATCTCGTCGAAGGGACCATCGTGGCCATGGAAGGTCCGGCTGAGGCTGGCTGCCAGTGCGTTCTGAACCCCTGGAAGGTAAGACTTCTGTAGGTGGATCGAGTGTTCTACCCAGAAGTCCCACAGCGCGAGGGCTTCCCGGCACAGAGGAGAGAAGCGTGCACCTGCCTGTTTGTTGATATAGAACATCATTTTCTGGGTGGGAGAGATAGCTCAGTGGTTTGAGTATTGGCCTGCTAAACCCAGGGTTATGAGTTCAATTCCTGAGGGGCCAAAAAAATCTGTCTGGGGATTGGTCCTGCTTTGAGCAAGGGGTTGCAATAGATGACCTCCTGATATTCTATGACTGAGACACACCTGCCCGCTATGTGAGTTTTGAAAGCGTAGCATGTGAGACACATCACTCTCAGCTCTTTGACACTGATGTGTAGAGCAAGGTCCATCTGAGACCGGAGGCCTTGGGTTCTGAGGTCCCCTAGGTGAGTTCCCAGCCCAGATCCAAGGCATCTGTCACCAAAGAGAGAGAGGACTGAGGGCTGGCAAAGGGCACTTGTGGGTCAAGCCATCACAGGAGGGAGTCCAACATTGGGCGAGACAGGGTTACAATGCAGTCTAGAGCATCTCAAGCTGGTTGATATAGCAATGCCAGCCAAGACTGGAGTGGGCGCAGTCTGAGTCTGGTGTGCTGCACCATATAGCTGCACAGAGCCATGTGCTCCAATAGTCTTAGGCAGTTCCTTGCTGAGGTGGTGGGGAACTGTCTGAGGCCCTGTATGATATCCCAAAGTGATCGAAACCTGGCTTCTGGGAGGTACGCCCTGGCTTGGGTAGAGTCCAGGACTGTGCCTATGAACTCTATCTTCTGCACTGGGGACAGGGTAGATTTTTCCTCATTTAGGAGGAGACCCAGTTCAAGGAAGGTCTTTCTTATGAATTTGACCTGAGCCTCCACCTGGGCTCTTGAGCATCCCTTGATTAGCCAGTTGTCTAGACAGGGAAAAATCTGTATCTGGCATTTGCGCAGGAACACCATGATGACTGCCATGCATTTCGTGAATACTCGGGGGACAGTCAACAATCCAAATGGGAGGATGGCAAACTGATTATGGCCTCTGGTGACCACGAATCTGAGGTAGCATCTGTGATGTGGGACTATTGTGAAATGAAAATACGCGTCCTTCAAGTCGAGGGCAGCGTACCAGTCTCCTGGATCCAGTGAGGGGATAATGCAGGTTAGTGAGACCATGCAAAACTTGAGTTTCTTTACATATTTGTTGAGCTGTTGCAGGTCCAGAATGGGTCTGAGGCCCCCCTTGACCTTCGGTATTAGGAAATACCAGGAATAAACCCCTTGCCCCTTAGCGCTTGGGGAACCTCCTCCACTGCCCCTACCAAGAGGAGGGACTGCAGTTCTTGAATTAGAAGTTGCTCATGAGAGAGGTCCCTGAAGAGGGATGGGAAAGGGGTTGAGGGGGAGGAGTGGAGGGGTATAGAATTGCATGGCATATCCCCTCTCTACCGTGGAGAGCACCCAGTGATCTGAAGTGATTCGGGACCAGGTACAATAGAAAGGGGCTAGATGGGACAAGAAGGTAAGATTGGAAGGATCCAGAGATTGTACTGGAAAGCCATCCTCGACCGTGCCCTCAAAAGGGTAGTCTAGGCCCAGGTGGAGGTTTGGGCTGGCCAGAGTTTTGCCTCCTCCTAGTACTCCTGTTTCACCTATGTGGAATGTCCTGGTGGTTTTGTGGTTGATAAGGCCGAGGAGCAGCCTGAGGCCTAAAATGCCAGTATAGGGTAGCCGGCATGTGAAGTCCCAGCAAGCACAGGGTAGCTCTCGAGTCCTTCAGACTCTGACGTCTCTTATCTGTCTTCTCAGAGAAAAGAGTTGATCCCTCAAAAGGAAGGTCCTGTATGGTCTGTTGGACCTCATGTGGTGGTCCAGAGATCTGCAGCCAGGAGTCTTGTCTCATCACTACCCCTGTGGCCAACGTGCGGTAGGCTGCATCCGCCGGGTCCAGAGCTGCTTGCAGAGATGCTCTGGAGATCAGTTTCCCCTCCTCCACGAGTGCAGAGAACTCCACCCAAGCTTCCCGGTGAAGGAGCTCCGCAAACTTAGCCATAGACGAGCAGGTGTTATGCCTGTAGTGGCTTACTATGGCCTGCTGGTTGGCTATCCGGGAGCTGCAAGCTCCCAGTCGAATAGACCTTTCGGCCAAATAGGTCCAGTTTCTTGGCATCTCTATTTTTTGGGCTAGAGCCCTGCAAACCTTGGTGTTCTCTCTGATTGGCCACATTGACCACCAAAGGGTCTAGAGGAGGGGGGGTATAAAGATGTTCATACCCCTTAGAGGGAACAAAGTAGTGGCGCTCGGTTTTCTTGGCTATAGGGGCCAGAGAAGCGGGGGTTTGCCACAGATTTTTAGATATATTAGTTATAGTTTTAATCATTGGCAACGTAACCTTGGATGGGCCGGAGGGGGCCAGGTTATCAATGACAGTATCTACATCCTCCTCCACCACCTCCTCTGCCTGTATCCTCAGGCTTTGGGCTGCCCACCTCAGGAGCTGTTGAAGAACACAGTTGTCCTTTAGAGCCAGAGCTGTCAATGTTGACGTCCCTGCAATTGCTTTGTCAGGCGAAAATGAGGATGAGAGGACAAGTAGCAGGCCCTGTTCGCTACCCTCAGCATGTCTCGGGTCCCTTGGCACCTGGTGCTCGATCCATGGGCCCAGAGCTGATGGAGAGTTCAGCACCCCAGTCAGTGCCGGGGTCAACAAGTCCAGCACTACTGAGGTTGATGGCGTCAGCAGGGTTGGAACTGCTGGAGCCTCCACTGGTGCCATTGTTTGGAGAAACGGTGCCGGAGCTGGTTGAATTATTGGTGCTGGGGCTGTCTGAGCAAGTGGTGCTGCTTCCCCAGACGGCGGTGCCGCCACTGGCGATGCCGGTGCTGAATGTAGGATGAAGGATGCCAACGACACCGATGCAGATCTGGACCGCGGACCGTGAACTTGGCCCTGGCTCTGATGGTAAGCCCAGGGTATCCAGAAGGGCCATTGGGCAGGAGGTTGCTATTGTTGCTGCCACGGTGCCGGGTATGGTTAGTAACCCCGCTGCAACCTGGAACTCCTGCTCTGGGACCTCTATCCGGAGATGGAGACTGGCGGGTCATCATGGCCAGTTTACCCCTGGAGTGGAATGGAGGGTTGCGGTCGCCGGTGATTTATCCCTCCTTTGTGGCACTGGGAGGTGTATCAAGTCCGTGGCCGCCTCGAACGCCTCTGGCATCGATGGTGGCTGTATATCCCCCTGATGGTCTGGTGACCGGGGTGGGATTTTGGACTTGACTGGATCCCAGCTGGGGCAGGAGGCAATGAAACCCTGGGTGGAAGCAAGAAGGAGGTGGTCTGTCCCGATCTGCTTGTGGAAGCCGCTGATCCTGTAAGTTCTCGGAGGGCTGAACGGCCCCTCACTGGCCTCTTCTTTTTCACTGGCACCAGGCATGGTGAGCGGTGCTGTACTGAGGCCGACCCATGGGGGTGCCAGTGGGCTTTAGAGTCTTTAGCCAGGCCTGTTTCGTGCACCGCTGGTGCCGGAGCACTGTGCACCGAGGAGGAGGTGCTCGGTGCTGGGTCGTTTGGTCCCTGGTCGGATTGTGGTCTCAATGCCGCTTCCATCGGCAGGAGTTTTAGTCTCTGCTCTCGGTCTTTAAGGGTTCTGGGGCGGAAACCCTTGCAAATGCAGCACTTCTTCTTCCGGTGAGTTTCACAAGGCACTGCAGGCAGGAAGAGTGAGGATCACTTTTGGGCATAAACATGCCACAGGCCTCGCAGAACTTAAACCCTGGAGACCTAAACATACCCCAGAAGGGGGGAAGGGGGAACATCCTAACAACCAACTATAACTATAGGGAAACAACTATTAACAAACCGACAACTATATACAACTAAAGTCTATCAGACACTCCTCAGGCGCTTGCTACAAGACCAAACAAAGTTCCAGCTAGCTATCACTGGCGGTAAGAAGGAACTAAGGAAGTGGAGGGTCAGCGGGGCCCTATATTGACCGCCATGAAGGCGCCACTGCAGGGGGTGCCCAGGCCAACCCTATGGATGCTGCTAGGAGAAAATATTCCATCTGCCATGCATGCGGCATGCACACACCTGCTTGGAATAGACATGAACAATCACTCGAAGAAGAACGTTATGTTATTGCTAATTTCTGTGCTAATAAACTCATCTCTGAGAAAGCGGATGGGTTTTGACTCAACTTATAGGTTTTGGATATTTTATATCTAAGACCAGGTTTGAGACAGAAACCTGCGCACAAGCACTTTCCAACAAAATCTCAAAGCACTCGACAATATACATTTCAAACTACACAAAGTATCAAGCAAGCTCACCACTGGTCCATAGCCACCTTCGATGTGAAATTTGCAGGGCAAGTAACATAACACAGCTGGTGTGTGTGGGAAGTAAATACCATGCCTGTTTCAAATTGCAGGAGGATTACTAGATTGAATTTGGCAGAATTAATATTTTCTTCTGTTTTGTTACATTATTTCAGGTTTTCCATTCCCAAGGCTCATCTACATTAGAAAAATAACCCACTGGCTAACAATGGTTGTCAGCAATGGATTTCTCCTGGCTTCTTCTCAACTGTTAAAGGGCTCGTACAGACAAGATAAAGTTGTTGCCAATATTGCCACAGATACCACAGCTCAGACAGTATCACAAGGTACGACACCTTCTCAAAATATCTGAAAACAGTTTTGTCTCATCTATACTAGTGGATACATTGTTTTCCATACCAGTTGAAGTGTGTGTGCGTCCCATTACTGACAACCACTGCAAACAGTTTGTTTTCCTAGCACAGGAAGGGACTCTGGGAGTGTGCTACACAGTATTTGTCTTTGTTGTTCCCCCTTCACAAACACTTCAGTGACTTGCTTACCGTACATAAGCAGCACAAGTAATGTAGGCCAAAAGTCTCCTTAGTCAGCTGGCTCTTAGCTGGTTTACCTTCATGCCAAGATCTCAGATATTTTCTGTGATCAATGGAGGGAACAACTCTATTGCAACAAAGAGATATTCTGTTGCACTAGTGAGCACTTAGGGGAGGCTGGGAATATCTAATTCCTTCTAACTTGGGTCTTATCTACACTAAAAAAAAATTCCTTAAAGTTTTTTGCCATTGCCATAACTGATGGAAGAGCAGTGGAGACACAGGGTACAGTGGGCCACCTATGTTTTAACCACAATGTCATCTAGACCAGCCAGGATTAGATCAGGTCTACATTACACAGTTAGGTTGACATAAGTTGCCTTGCATTAACCTAGCTGTGCATGTGTTTTCATTTAAATTTGTCTCCTGCCGATGTAAGTGCCCCTCTATGCTGATTTAGTAACACCACCTCCCCGAGCGGCATAGAGTCACGGTTGATATAATTAGGTTAACGCAGTGTCAGGGTAGACGCTGTGTTCCTTATGTCCATTGTTACTGGCTTTCAGAGCCATCCGACAGTGCCCCACACTGTCAATACAGTTGATACAAGAGCTTCTGGTGAGGAAACGAACTGCCTACACAAGGAGCCAAGTGTGAAAACACACAAGCGATTTAAAAACTATGGCAGCTGTATGCCACCTTAAATTAGGTTGATATAATTTTGAAGTGTAGATCTTAGTCAACCCTGTGGTTAAAAGACTGATGGCCAATCTACACTATCTCTCCCACCATGGAGTGCAACTGGTGGTAGTAATGGTGGGAATATTTTTTAGAAAGGGTCTAATGTAGAGAAAGCCTGTGCTCAGTCTCAGATGGCATGGTTGAAAATGCAAAGTGGAGGACTTTCTGCTTTCCTTTTCCACCTTCTTGAATTTTAGCTCTTTGCATTTCCATGTTATTTTCAATCAAGTAAATGTGAGACAGACAGTGACAAGACTCAGATGGGACCAAGTTGTTATGACAGTCCTGGGGGGCCAGTTAGCCACAAATAACATTTGCCCCTTTTGGAGGAAGCATGTCCCATGCGGTGTGAAAAGGGTGCAATCTCTGTAGGCTCTGAGAGCTGGGACTGAACATCCCTGGGTATTTGGTGGAGGGAGAGAGGTACTTAGGGGGCATAAGGAACCAATGTGAGGGCTAAGGACAATCAACTCAAAAACAGTGTAAAAAAAAATCTTAGGACTGGAAACCATGCTCTCAGAGGACAATTGATGTCCTTTGTGAGACAGGAAGAAAATAGCCAGGCATAGTTCCTGCACCTCAAAATAGATTATATTTCCTTGTTACAGGTATCCTCCATTGCTTCACCAAAGAACTGAAAGAGACCACGAGTGAGATAACTTCCAGGGATCCTAATGATTGTGAGAAATGTTGTTTTTATTTTGTCTGTCACTCATAGAAAAGGATCAGTGAGGAGAAAGTAAAATTCAATGTTTACCTTTTTGGATCTCAAGAAATACAAATTAGTGTTAACTTACAACCAGCCAAATATTAATCCCATGGCTCCAAGATGGCCATTTTATCTCAATTTGAGCACAAGAATACCTGTAGTCATGAATTAGATGTTACATCACTATTGATTTTACCGGAGTTACACTGCCATAAAACAGTGATGAGTCAGCATCACGGCCCATCTAGATAATAAGATTACGGGAATGTCACTCTGTGTGTCACTCTGAAGCCTAAGATATCTGCTGAGTCAGTGTGAAGAGATGGAAGCAGCTACAAGCATGGTTGAGAGCTCTTTTGTTTAGAATATCACCTGGATCAATCACGGCAGTGATTGGTGTTCTGTTACTGGCCTGTTTTTAAATTCTTAGCCATTTTCAGCATTTGTTTTTTGTTTTTAAAAAACAAAAAAAGCAAACAAACCACACACTCAACTTTATGAGTTACACCCATGTAACAGCACGGGTTTCCAGCTGCTGCTGAGATGCAATTTGATTTTATTCCTACTCTGAACCATTACCTAAATTTACATTCACACGATTTATACACATTTCAAGGAAAGTAACATTTTTATCTTCTGACATTTTCACACAACAATAGATAGACACATATTTTAGCAAGTGTGGCCCCATCCAAATAATATTGAGCTATGGAGATAGTGAGGGATTTCTCAGACCCAGATTAACCAACGTATACATGCATAGGGTCCCCAATATGGGGCAGGGAACTAGGGGGCCCTGACCACCAGAAGAAAAACTGGGCAATTGGCAGCCCAGGAGCCACATCCAGCCACTAGATAATTTTATTTGGCCATCAACCCACATGCTGTATAAGAGAGAGGCCCCCCCACTCTCACAGCACTGCTCCTGCATCCTCCACATGGAGCCTATAATCTGCTGCTGGAGTGGCCGTAGAAAACATGCTGAGGTGAGGTACTGTGTTGCCATTGAACCATTTGCTTAAAAGCAAAGCGTGAACAGGCTATTGCTGCTGCCTAACTGCTCTGGAAACTGGTGCTGCTTGTTGTTGCCCTATGGAATGGCATGTAGCCTCTTAACAACAAGAATAAACACAGTATGGCCCACCAAAAGGTTTTAGTGCATTTTGAGGCCATCCACTACCACATACTCCATCTAGTTTAAGGAAGGTGCCCCCACACACACTTTCCATAATGCACATGTCCCCAAATGTCTTTAATCTGGCATTGGGCCTCCTCCTCTGCCCACTCTGTATAGAAGTTCAGTTATCAAAGGATTATTTCCCCCTGCATTAGGAACATAAGAGTTACTATTCTAGGTCAGATTGGACCTCCATCAAATCCAGTATCCTGTCTCTAACAATGGCTGGTACAAAGTGCTTCAAAGGCATGTGTATGAACACCCACAGCAGGCAGATGTGAGATAATCTGCCCCCTACACTGGGTCTTGTGTTGTCTCAGATTTAATATCCCTTCCAAAAAAATTTATATCATATTCTTGACATCCATATAAATGCACAATCCCTTTTTCAGTTTTGCCAAGTTCTTGGCCTCAATGACTTCCTGTGGCAAAGAGTTCCACAGTTTAATTACACACTATATGAAAATTAATCTCCTTTCATCAGTTCTGGATTTACCAACTTTTTTTTAAATTTAAATTAACATCTCTTATTCTTGTGTTTTGAAATAAGATAACCTATGCTCCCAATCTACCTTCTTTACACTATTTATTATTTTTATCATGTCCCCTCATATTCATCTCCTTTCTCGAGTAATCAATCCCGTGCCCCTAGTCATTCTCCTTGCCGTTTTCTGAACTTGCTGTAATTCTGCAATATCCTTTTACAGATGGGGTGATCGGTGCTGCACATAGTATTCTAGATGGATTTATATAACAGCACTATAATATTTTCCATATTAGTCTCCATCCCATTCCTTATGCAGCCTAACACCTTGTAGCTTTTTTGACCACAGCTACACATTGACCACTGATCACCCCTGAGCTGTCATCCCAGTGATGCCCAGGTTCTTCTCTCAAGTTAATACTGTTAATTTAGACCCTTGTAAGGCTTATACGTAATCCATACTTTTCCCACCAATATGTGAATACTTCTCTCCAATTCCTTTACACCTGTCTCCTCAGAGTTATACATATGATCTGGCAGATTATGTAGTACTTATTGTTAATATCTTTAGTAATGCTTAAAGGCCCCCCCTTCAGATCAGCATTGTGCTTTTGCTAGGCATCATACAACCACAGAGCAAGAGATCGGCTGTGAATCTTTTGGGGGTAAGGACTTAACTAGACAAGACAGACAAAAGGTGGGGAGGGAAAAATGGAAACACTGAGAGGTGAAGTGATTTGCTCAAGGACACAGCAGGTCAGTGGCAGAGCTCGGATAGATCCTACATTACTTAAGGTACAGTGGAGTGCCCTATCCACTAGTGTCCTCTGCCTTTTCAGTGTACTCTTAATTGGGCACCTCCTAACATAGCCTTACTGTTCTGATAAAGTCTGCAGAAGAATCAATCACATTTCACTTTGTAGAATTAGGGCCTACTTTAGCTGAATTTGACAACAACAACAGGTAAACACTGGTTAGGTCATTAACACAATGATTTACAAGAGCAGACTATTTAAAGTGAATTTGGTTTTATTAAATGTTTTATTGAACAATGAGTATTGTAGGATATAGTGTAATATAGCCTATAATAATTCTGGGATAGTAACTTTACAGTTATTATATACCTTATTAGCAGGTGAAATGAAAATATTTTGGGGGACTGACTGTGGGCTATTACTGCCCCATAGCATATCACAAAGGAAACATACACATAAAAGTGATCTTGATGAGATTTGAAGACATTACATTAAAAATTGAAATGGTATCTTTGAATCTGAGGGATTTGATCATCTTATACCAGCGATGATTTGTCTGCAAGACAGTAAGGAGATGCATAAAGACATAAAAAGGACCATGAATGACTGGAGGCATAGAAAACATTAATTGGCGGGATAAAATCATAACTGGTGACATATGCCTAAATCCTCAATGAGGGCATGTCTGTGGAAGCTGACAGAAGAAAAGGCAGGCTGAACATTAGAAATTTTCATTCAAGATGCTCGAGATAAATACAAAGCCAAGAGGACAGACCCACCTGGAATCTAGGAGAAGTGGCAGCTGCAGCCATGGCTTCATTGCAAAGCCTTGGCTCCACTGGCATTACAGCTACACTGGTGCATATCCCTACTATAGTCAGGCAAAGCCTCTGTAAGCTCCAATTTGCACCAGATTCAATTTACACTAATTTCAGGTAGTGGTAAATGGCACTGGTGCAAATCACAGGTTACAGTGGTTTTGTCTGTCTTCTGTAGGTCTGCGCATTGATGCAGTTATCCCGTGGTGCAGACAAGAGAGTTAGGTACCTAACTCTTATTAATTTTCAATGGGAGTTTGGCACTTTGAAAATGTGTTTGGCACTTACCTGCTCCTTTGTGCCTTTGAAAAGTCTCCCCCCAAAGCTTATAAGTGGAGGGCAAGAGTGACAGCTGAAAAAACAGTCAGGGTCTCAGCCTACACATAAACCTTTATCATACAGTATGTAGCATCAAGAATCATATTTCAAAGTTTTGTTTAATGCAATGGGTAAAATATCTTACTAGGAATTTGACATTAATGCAGACATTCTTTGCACACAAGACAATACGTAACATGGAAGTGATCTCTGTTTTACCAACTCATTTATAAAGATGTCATACGGTTTCATGTAGCAATGAGTCAGATTATAAACATTCCCTCTATGGGTTTTGAAAAGTTAGTCTTCTGGAGGATTACTAATTAACTCAAATAATAGTGTGTGCACAACCCAAATTAATTACGAGGCAAAGGTGGCTATCGTTAAGCTGAGGCTATCAGTGGGAACCTACAGAACTGAGATGCGTAATCTGACAAAACTGTGAAGAAGAAAAATACAAAGATGAACTGATTTTTAGTGTCCCCAGACTTCATACTGTGAGGAGGGATGTGTGACTTTTCATCCTCAAAAATAACAGGTAGGGGAGAGCAGGAACTCTGATCATGGAGGAGTACCTGAAAGCATTTTGCCACCAGAGCAGGAGCAAGCAGAGGGTTTCCAGTGCTGATGGTGGAAGCAGGCTTACCGGTGACATTTGCTAGACATACTCAACAGCACTATTTTGCATTTGCCAGCTAGCACACAGCAACAGGGTCATCATAACCTAGGGTGACCAGATGTCCTGATTTTATAGGGACAGTCCCAATATTTGGGGATTTTTCTTATATAGGTGCCTATTACCCCCACCACCACCACACACACACACTCGGTCCCGATTTTTCATACTTGCTATCTGGTCACCCTATTATAACCCCTCTAGGGACTGGAGTGGTGCTGCCCACACTGCTAGCCAGTTTCCTGTCCAGTGCTTTATAGCCAAATGGCAACCTCCTGCAACAGTGTACTAGCAGAAGATGGAGCTCCCTGCATCCTCTCCCATCTCCAGATTACACTCTCTGGGCAGCCATCATATGTCTCAGGGTATAAATTAGATCTAAAATATAATATGTAAGTTATAAATCAAATGTATGCGACAGTGAATTCTGTAGCACAAGCCATTTAGAGCCTATGCTAATAAATAATGAAAGCTAAACAAACTGCATTTACAGGAAAGAGGGTGCAGCCAGAGATTCTGGTATGAGATATGTGCCTCATATTACTCACAGTCCAAAGAATACACCTGAGGAACCAAAAAGGGCTTACCACACTGTATATGTGTATGAGGTACATCCTGACAGTATAGTAGGAGCAGCACACTATAGTTGATTACGTTCATGTCCCAGATTGGGCTGGAAGACCTGCGCAGACAGCACATTGAGAGTGAGCATCCTGGTGATGAAACATCATGTGCCCTGCTAAAAGCAATCCCTTCTGAGGGAAGGAGGTAATCAATAGGTTCCTAAACTTTTGGGCACATAACTTTCAATGGGTTCAATGGAAACTTATGGGCAGGATTTGCAGGTCTAGGTCCATGTTCTTATCAAAGTGTTCATTTACTGCCACAAATGAGACAGGGACACCTCTTAATAATGTTATCCCACATTCAGAATAAATTGAGATTAAGTCTTGAACAAGAATCAATGAAAAAAAGAGTCCACTGAAACCTTGTGTTACATATTTTCCCCTTAATATTTATTGCAAATATTTCCATTGATGTACACTTCTCTGGCAGCTGAATAATGATGCTGAAACTCTATGAAAACTGAACACTGAAAATAAACAATGATATTAAATTGTGGCATCAACCCATTTTTGTACTCAAAGAATTTCCTCTGCAAGCCAGGAATTTCTTTAAAAGAAACTTTGATTTCATGGGGCAGACTATCTGCTGCATCCTGCAAGGGGGCGGGGAGGTGACATGGCACTGGTTAGGGGTCCCCAGTTTTCTGCCCCAGGTCATTTTGTCACAGTTTAGCCTGCTCTAATTTGCATTATGCAGATACCCTAAGGGCCATATGCCAGCTAGTGATAACCAGAGCACAGAGCACTATGGCCATTTCCCCAGCACACTGCTCCCTGTCCCAATGCCAGGTAATGTAGAAATGGAGCCACTAGAAGTAGGTCTACTGCCACTAAGGACTCCTCTGCTCCACCTGAGGTTATTCCTGGCAGAAGATTTGTGAGAGGTTTATGTTCCCTTTGTTGCACCTGAGTGGTGCAAAAAGAGCAAAGAATCTGTTCCTCTCTGTTCAAGTGCTCCCAAAATGGAACATTTAGGGTTTGGCATTTTTTAGTGCTGGACTGTTGCAGGAGTCGCTTTAGCTCTGAATGGTCCTCCTCCAGACTATTACACGAATTGCTGCTGGTATTGCCAGAGCTTGCCCAGAGGTCCAGCAGTCTAAATGTACCCTCCACCAGAAACACAAGAGAGAATTGTAGTTACTAGTAATATCTGTAGTTGCTTTTCAAAAGTGCCTCACATTGATCCGGCTCTCTTCTCTGTGAAGGTACAGCTTCAATTTTCCTCTGGAAACTTTGATCAAGCTATATCGTCAACACGGTTTCTTTCAGACAATTCACTGATGCTATATTCTACAGACAGCCTAAATCAAACATCTTTTGTTAATGTTACTGACATAATATTTCCTTTGCTTTTAAAAATGTTTTTGGTCTTGTATTTGTTCAGGCAAGATTAGCATATGAGGTACCTTATAAAGTGGCAGCTCTTGCTTTAGGCAGTTGATTATCTATGCTGACTTCCTGAGTGATCACCTGAGGTATATTAACAAAATGATTATCAGTGAAGATGAGAGCATTATTCAGTGCTTGCCAACAAGCATCACATGTCAGTCAGGAGCACCTATGAATAACATCATCCATGGTGAAAACCATAGAAGGATTATGCTACCTTGCTTAGGGCCGGCTCTAGGTTTTTTGCTGCCCCAAACAAAAAAAGATTTTGGCCGCCCCCGCCCTTTTTTTGGCTTTTACATGTTTGCACTTTGCAATTTTTTTGGACTGTTTAAAATTAAAAAGAAAACAGAATTTGTAGTTAGTGAAATAAAACATTTTCCTACTTTTAAAATTTCCTTCTTTTAAAATCTAGAAAAAGCCTAAGTTCCAGATGTATTTTCTTTTTGTTTTTAATAAAATTTACCTTTTTTAAGAACAGGACTGGATTTTTATGGCCTAAGAGGTTTATGATTAGGTTGTTAAATTAGCTGGTGGCAACAGCTAATTTCCTTTGTTTTCTTTCTCAGCTCTTCCCCAGAGAGGGAGAGAGGGGAAAGGGCTTGACGATACCCCACAGGAAGGAATTCCCAAGTGTGCCTTCCTGAGTTCAAGGGGGTTTTTGCATTTGGGTGGTGGCAGCGCTTACCAAGCCTAGGTCAGAGAAAAGCTGTAACATTGGGAGTTTAATACAAGACTGGAGTGTCCAGTATTAATTTTTAAAATCCTTGCGGGCCCAACCTTCTGCACTCAAAGTGACAGAGTAGGGATTCAACCTTGACAGCTGCTGAAATTTTGGCACTGATTGGAATGGTACTGGTCCCAGCATGTAAAGGTAAGCACATGTGTAAATCTTTTCAGGACTGGATCTTAGCTTTCTCCTATTTTTTTAAAACGCTGTTGTACAAAGCTTGGACTCAATCCTGATGGGATCCTTTCCAATAACTTCACTGGGCTTGGGCTCAAGCACAAGGTCAGTAGGAAACTGCACGTTCTAAAGGTTCATGCTTTGCTACAGTGAGCCCAGATCTGAAATAGCTTGGGAAAAAAATTAGAAAACACATATTCAGTAAAAGTATGGTTGCAACAAGAATAAATGCAAACTATTATACAAATTAGGTGTTGCCCTTGGGATCTTAGTAAATAGTCCAAAATATACCTTGGAATAATTTACTATAGTGTTTTGGGCCATTTCTGTAATTTTTTAAAAGGATTAAGAACTCTGTCCTACTCAGCAAGCATTTTGCCATTCACCCAGGATTATAAACAAAGGTCCTGAATCATCAAAGCACGTAAGGACTGGCTCAGTCCCATTGCAGTCAATGTAATTTAAGCATATGCTTGAGTACTTTCCTGAACTGGAGCTTGGAAGAAGAAGAGGGCAAAGAACTCTGTTTTGTTTTTGTTTGAATGTACAAATGAGGCACTACGGGCTGATTTTTATTTTTTGTTTGTCTTTGCAGCTGTGTGTGTGTAAGAGAATTGCTCAGCTGGACCACATGGAAATTAGCCTCTGGCAAGAGGTTATGGAGACGACACAACCAAGTGAGAAAACAATAAAGCAAAAAAGCGTTCAGTTCATTTTTTGGAATGTTAATGTTTCACTGCTGGTGAAAGAGGTCTCCCAAGATCCCAGATGACCTGAACCACACAGCCTGGTCAGATAAATAAATATACAGTTTTTCACCAAACATTTAATAAAAGAAAATTAGATAAAAAATGTTTGATACCTAAAATATCTAAACAACACCAAGCCTCAGAGAGACTCAGTCATCTCACAACAGCACATATAACAGTATGGCAGTGAGATGGGAAGAAAATGGTGGTGGGGGGAGAATTGCTCATTTTAAGTATTTATTTTTGGACAAAGAGGAGAAGCATATAAACCAAACATTAGGGGCTGAATAAGAGATGCAGAATGTATTGATGTTCTATAGCCCAGAACCTACAAATAGCAGAATTCTCCTAGTCACAGAACAACTTCATTATAAACAATTCAGTAGAAGTGAATTTGCAATCCATACATGGTAGTACATTAATTCTTTCAGCACTTTATCAAGTCATTGTTTGTTGTAAAAAGGGTCTGCTCTATATAAATATTCTGTATTGTCCAGGGACCTTTATGTAAATACAGCATTCATTTCATATCTGTTGACTTCATTGGAGTCTTTTCTCAATCTAATTTTACTGAATATAGAATCAACGTAAATTAACATTCAGACTCTCCTTCTTTTTCTGTTGTTAGTGCTTCCAATAAAATGAAGGATCATACCAGGGGTGTATAAGGGGGGACAAGCAGGGGCATGGTGTCCCCGCCAATAATCGGTGGGGGTACAAAGCTCCTTCAGCCCCAGAGCTGGGTGAGGGGAGGGGGGAGAGAGGTACAGAATGTGCCACTCCAAAAGCGGTCAAATTTAAATTCTTGTGCATGCCCCTAGGTCATACTGAACCTGCAATTATTCAAATTTTACATAGTTTTTTACTTGACTGCATAGTGACTAACTGTGTCCAACAAGAAGCAGAAGAGCATATGTTGTTGTTTTGAGTCACTTTACAACTAAAAATGTTGTACTCTATTTACAGGCTGGGCCCAAAGGTCACACGGAGATTCCCGCAAACATGGTAACAGGAGCACCTGAAACCTGAAGCTGAAAGCTACACCCACTTGAAGGCATGCTGCCACTGAGAAACCCTTCATAATTCCAGGAGATGAAGTGCTCAGATTCGACTTTCAGTCACAATTGTGTTATAGGATGTGAGGCTAGGCCCCTATAGCAACTGTGATAGACTCAGGCCAGCTGAGTACAGCAGAGTAGTCCTGTTGGTATCCAGGAAGAGCTTAAGGACCTCCCCACAGCCTAAAGGGAGATCCACTGGGCCTGGAAACCAAATGATTCTGGGGGACAACTAATGAGAGAACAGGGACAGGCGTGAAGTCAAAGGGTCAAATGAAGGGAACCTGATGGGAACACCGAGCAGAGAACTCTGGACAACGCCTACTGCTCCTCAAAGGCATCAAGGGAGCCAGTGGATGCCTCCCAGAGGAACTCTGCCCAGATATGTGAAAGGACTGAGGAGTGGAAATAGGCCCCACAGTTGCAGGAAACCTCGTCAGCCAACTTCCTCTCCCTGGTTTTGTAGATGGCCATTTTGGCCAGGGCTAGGAGGAGGTTGACAAGGAGGTCCTGTGACTTTGTAGGGCCATGGGTAGGAAGTGCATAGATGAACATGTGAGAGGAAAAGTGCAACCAAAAATGTAATAATACACCCAAGAGCAGCCGGAATAGGGGCTGCAACCTGGTGCATTCCAGATATATGTGCACCAAGGCTCCCTCACGCCACAAAAGGGGCAGGTGTCTGGGAGGGGAGTGAACCACGCCAAGTACATGCCCATGCTCAAGGCTCCATGAAGGATCCACCAGTTGACATCCCCAGCAGGCCTCGGGACCAGGGTGGAATATAGGCTGGCCCACTGGCGCTCCTCACCCTCCAGAGGTGGCAGAAATTCCCACCACTTCATGTCAGGGTGGGATGCGAGGGTGAGGACATGAAGAGTGTGGAGCATGAGCGTGTACAAATGTTTTCGTGGTGCAGTCTGCAACCGAACCAGCTGCAACTTGTGCAGCCAGCTCACAGTAAAGGGGTGGGATGGCTGGGAAGGTGCATGGTGCACAGCAGAGTAGTAGAAAGCAGATATACTGGCCACTGGATAAGCAGTTTTCTGTTCCCTGACTGACCAAAGTGGGGGCTGCTCCAGGCTAGTGTGGACACATGACTCCAATTAGCCTGCAAAAAGTCAGGTGAGGCCGATAGACTAATGTGAACATCTGACTCTAATGTAGCACCTCTGACACTGTAAAAGAGCTCACTCCGGTCAGGCTGGGGGGAGGAAAAGGGAGCCAGGGGAGAGGCAGTGTGGCTGAAGGGCTGGGTAATGAAGACAGCTGTAAGCCACTGGAAGGGATCCCTAAGGTAAGGGTGAAGAAGGCATTAAGAGAGAGAAGTGGGAGAGCTGTGGGGAAGTGGCCCAGGGAAGTGTAGCAGCTCTGGTGGTGAAAGGTCAGCTGCCAACAGCTGCTGCCACTAGGGCTCCTGGGCCAGAACCTGGAGTAGAGGGTGGGTCAGGGTTCCCCTCCAACCTGCCACTACAGAAACACCTCCTGGGAAGGGAAGACAGGCCCCTGTCAGGATAGGAGGCTAAAGTGTTCTTGAATACGCCCATAGGGACAACAGAGACTGTGGGAGTTCTCTCACCAGCCTCCTTGCTGGCCTATGATGAAAAGGGCTCATCCCTGGCCATAGAGAGAAGGGCTACGAGGAGGGATGCAGTGAGCCTCCGAGGCTAGCATAAACCATCTGGAACCACAGGACCCACAGAGACAAAGTTGAAGCTCTGCCACGTAACTTAACAGATGTCCTAAAATTATAGCATGATAGAAGTGAGTCACCCACATATCTTGCAGTTATTACTCTTTATTATTGTATTACAGCAGCACCTAGAGGACCCAGTGTGCTAGGTACTGTATGTGGGGGTATAATATGGGGCCTTTATCAAGTTGCAAACCCTTATGGCACAATGGGGAGTTGTACTATCTGACTCCATCCCCCTTTATGTAGACACCCCCAAGTCTGTGTTTGTCAAGTCCTTGTTATATATATCCCAGCCCGTAATAATTTCTGTCCCCTATAGGACAACAGGCAGTCATAAGTTGCATGGCTCTAGTGTAGGCTTGACAGCCCTAGGTTTCTTTGACAAAGGAATTGACTGGAGTGGACTGGGGAACCCAGGCACAGCCACTTCACTGGAGCCCGGTGCTGGGCCCGTGTTCGGAACAGCCTCTGAAAGCTTTGCCAACCTGTTGCTCTGCTCCTCCCACTTTGTAATATTAGCTTCTCAGACAGCTTCTCACCAGTCTGCTGGACAGATCCTTACTCTACGATGGAACTGCTGCTGTTCCCCTCCTTTTACTGAGGTCTGTAGCGGCTCCTGCTCCCAGCACCTCCACAGAACGCAGTCACAGACCAACTGAAGTGCAGCACCCATGTCCTTTTATTGTTTGTGTCCGTTCCCACCACCTATTATTTACAGGTATTTAAAAAGACCAACACTCTGGGAGACTATTCATTTCCCAGCCAGCAGGGATCCAGAGTCCACACTCCACCCTTTCCTGTCTCCCCTGCTTCCTGTCTCTTAGCCAGCTTTATAGGGCAGGCTGGCTACCCAGGCCTGCAGGTGGATCCACTCTGGTAATTAGGATGTGGCCCCTCAGCCAGCCCAACTAATACCTTTCTTCCCCTGAAACAGGGCTAACAGGGGCCTGGCTTATTTCCCCTAGCCAGCACCCTGTTACAAGGTCCTTAACCTTTTATCAAGCCAAAGTGATTCCCTGCCTAATTAATTGCCTCCCAGTTACTGAGTGAGTTAACTACTCCCAGGTAAACATGAGCTGTCTCATTTTCCCCTTGTGTAGCCTGTGAGATATAGGCTAGGACCCTGACTTCAGAGGGCCAGATTACCCTCTGACAGGGTGAAAAGGGGTAAATTTGTAATTGTTGGACCCAAGTCATTTTATTCTTAAAGTTACTAAAATATTTAGTCTAGAGACAAGAACTGGTAGGCCAGCTCTTACTGTTCCTCTCAATGGCACTTTATGGATGTGACACCCACTATTTTAGCCACAGGGGATCTTTTACACAGTTTGGGGACAGTTTGTGTAAAAGTTTACACAATTAGGATAGGGTTGCCAACTTTCTAATCACACAAAACTGAACACCGCTGCCCTGCCCCTTCCCTGAGGCTCTGCCCCCTGCTTGCTCCATCCCCCTTCCCTCCATCGCTTGCTCACCCTCCCTCACTCACTTTCACTGAACTGGAGTAGGAGGCTGGGGTGTGTGTGGCGGGGGATGAGGGCTCCGGCTGGGGGTGCGGGCTCTGGCATTGGGCCAGGAATGAGGGGCTTGGCTGCAGGAGAGGACTCTGGGATGGGGCAGAGGGTTGGAGTGTGAGAGGGGGTTCAGGGTGCAGGGTCCCAGTGGGGCTTACCATGATTCCCACGAAGTAGCTGCCAGGTCCCTGCAGTTCCTATGCACATGGGTGGCCAGGGAGACTCCACGCAGTCTCCTCGTGCCCACAGATGCTGCCCCTGCAGCTCCCATTGGTCACGGGTAGCATGAGGAGCCTCCCTGGACACCCATGTGCCTAGGGACCACTGGGACCTGGTGGCCGCTTCTGGGACCCATGTGAAGCCAGGGCAGGCAGGGAGCCTGCTTTAGCCCCGGGCCCCTGCTGCACTGCTGACTGGACTTTTAATGGTCCAGTCGGCAGTGCCAACCAGAGTAGCCAGGGTCCCTTTTCAACTGGGCATTCCGGTCAAAAACCCAACCCTAGCAACCCTAGATTAGGACCAAACAAAATCATCAAAAATATTAACTTAGGCTATTTTATGAGAAAGAAGTAAGAAGGAAAACAGCATTAAACAAAACAATACAGATCACACAAATAATGAACTGCTTACTTCCATTACAATCTCATCTCTATGCCTCTCTGTGGAGAGCTTTCAGAAGAGATTATGCCTTTGAAAGTGAACGTGATTTTGTCTTTTGATAAGCTGAGACCAGATCTTATTTCTCAAAATTATTCTGAGTCCAGTCTTAGTGTATTATAAAAAAATTAAGATTTAAAAAGAGAAAATAATTTTGTTTAAGGATAGGTAGATCCTGTTGCTTAGTATTAATAACCAGATAGTTTATACATGAACAAGACACACAATTTAACTAAATCCATAAAAATCAAAGAAACCATTTAAATTAGTTATTTAGCAGATGCCATTTAAAGTATTGTTCTAAAATGGGCCAATTAATGAATATTAATAATCCTATAGCCAATTAAGTCCCATTATGTCTCTGTTTACCAATGTTTAGCTGATGTCTCCTCTCCAAGAATACATGGTCTAACCATTTGGTCATTAACAGGAGAAACTATTAACATCTTAAGTTACAGCAACATTTCCATATCCCAATAGTCATTACAAGAGTTTTTAAATGTAATCCCTTAGCAGTGTTAGTTAACTTCTTCTCACCAATCCACGTGGAAGTTTTGGTGAGTTTGTCCTTAGGCTGGTTTCTTCTTAGCTATCTGTGGAAGCTTCCTTGTAGCGATGGACAGGATGTATTGAGTGCTTTGTTTTGGAGCAGGGCAGCAGAGCAATACCGGGTGCTCAGTTCAGAGTTTTTATGCTTATCTCCTTTGTATTTTGAAAACATTATAGGAAAACATAACTCTTTCAGGCTTAGATTCAAAGTTGCTGTCATCCTTTCATTGACTCCGTGCCTTCAGCGTTTGATTTCAATGATGCCATCAGTTCCTGAAATATGCAGTCTGCTTGATGAATATGCAACACACTTCTAATTGTCTTTGTTCTCTTGTAGCAGAAAATCCTCCCATAACTTTTTAAAAGTTAGTTTTAAAACTCTTTTAATTTAATCCATTTTTGAGGTTTTTTTCTGCTTTATTAGAGTTCAACAGGAAGTGAAATTCTGAGTTTTAGAAAATCCATACACATGTTCTTTATACACAAGTTTTTATTTTGCAAGTCTTTAAAAATAATGATTCTTAGAGTGTGTAGCTTAAATAGTTATTAAAGAAATTATTGATTCTTAAGTTCTGGAGAGATGATGATATCTGCCTTCCTGAACTGGGTGAGTTGCTTGAAATTGCCAGATAGTTAGCTACCTAATTGCCCATTAATATAAATAATATATATTTAAATGGCTTCTTGGTTTAGTAATCAAATTAGCAATGTCATTAGATTTCAGGTTGGTACATAAGGCATTTTAGTATTTATATACAGATGCTCCCTGAAGCAGTGATGTTAGGAAGTTATATTTGTAACTTTGTATTTAGCTAGCATATTTAAAAGTATGCATATCACAAAGGTGTGCCATTTCAACATTTAAAAATAACTAAAAGGTTTTACACACTTTCCAATACACATTTTCCCACAGAGATTTTTGCTTGCAAAGAGGGGGAAGAAAGGGCTCACTTTATAGCGTAGGAGACAACCCATCCTGCTGGAATATCCTGAATAAGAAACATCCTCACACTTCTTCATATGACCAGCTCTTTCCCAAAACATATTCTTTACATAGTTTGTTTTTTTCAGATAAGGATTATATCTAAACTAAACTGGTATATTAGATAAGAGGGAGGAGTAGCTTTTTGACCATGTTGCAACAGTTGCAATCTTATATATGAATCACCATCATTAACACTTATTCAGATTGCAGAACAGAAGGAACTTTCACATGGAATTTCAAAACTGCATTTCAAGAGTCAAAACATGGTATTTATCTCCCTTGACACTTCACAAGTTTGTCACATTGACAAACAACAGAATTCTTAGAAATCTCCTTAGCATATAGGTTTCATATAACTAAATAAACCAAAATATATGCATGTTGGGTACTTTTCTCCAACATCGTATGTATGAAAGTAATAAATATCTGCTAAGAATCAGTAAAAGTACAGGCAAGTTTGTAATGACTGAACTGTATAAGAAAAAAGTAATAGTATTTTCATTAATATCTTTTCTGTATCAATAGTGAAGTCTCACCTCTATATGTACATACACATAGTAAGTCACAGTCACTACCACAAAGAATGTAGTAATTAAAGAGATAAGAGAGGCCAAGGGTAAAAGAAAGCATGATCATCCCCATTTTACAGCTTAACAAACTGTGGCATGGAGAAACTAAGTGACTTGCCCAAGTCAAAGAGGAAGTCTATGGCAGAGTTGGGAACAGAACCAAATCTGATTTGTAGTCCATGCTTTAAGCCATTTTTGATGGCTGCTTTTCTGCTTCTTCAGGGCAGAAGAAAATACTGCTTCTGAGGAAACATCTGTCCTGCTTGTAGGGTTACATCAGATTTCAAGATAATCATAGAATATTAGGGTTGGAAGAGACCTCAGGAGGTCATCTAGTGGAACCCCCTGCTCAGAACAGGGCCAACACCAACTAAATCACCCCAGCCAGGGCTTTGTCAAGCGGGGCCTTAAAAACCTCTAATGATGGAGATTCCACCACACAGGGCCGGCTACAGGCACCAGCGCAGCAAGCAGGTGCTTGGGGTGGCCAACTGAAAGAGGCGGCACGTCCGGCTCTTCGGCAGCAATTCGGCAGCAGGTTCCTCAGTCCCTTTCAGAGGAAAAGAACTGACACCGAATTGACGCCGAAGAATAAAGTGGTAGTGGTAGAGCTGCCGATCGCTAGAGCTGACGCCGAAGTGCTGCCGATCGCGGCTTTTTTTTTTTTTTTTTTTTGGCCACTTGGAGTGGCAAAAATGCTGGACCCAGCCCTGCCACCATCTTCCTAGGTAACCCATTTCAGTGCTTTGCCACCCTCCTAGTGAAATAGTGTTTCCTAATATCCAATCTAGACCTCCCCCACTGTAACTTGAGACCATTGCTTCTTGTTCTTGGCTAAGATTCATTTTTAAGGATAGCGTGAAATTTCAAGCTAGTAAAACAATGGCCCCTACATAACAACTGAAGCCATATCTGCCCACAGCTTCAGAGAGAAACCAACAGATTAAAACTTTTCATAAATCTAAGGGTATGTCTACACTACGAAATTAGGTCCAATTTATAGGTGTCAATTGTTCAGGAAGCGATTTTATATAGTCTATTGTGTCCCCACTAAGTGCATTAAGTCGCACTAAGTCGGCAGAGTGCATGCACAGTACTGAGGCTAGCATCGACTTTTGGAGCGTTGCACTGTGAGTAGCTATCCCACAGTTCCCGCAGTCTCTGCCATCCACTGGAATTCTGGGTTGAGCTTCCACTGCCTGATGGGGCAAAAACATTGTCGCAGGTGGTTTTGGGTACATGTTGTAAGTCGCCCTTCCCTCTGTGAGAGCAACAGCAGATGCCTTTTTTCTGCACAGATGCCATAGCACAGCAAGCACGAAGCCCGCTCAGCTCAGCCGCCGCTGTTGTGTCCCGGGTGCTGCTGGCAGCAGACAGTACAATCGGGCTGCAAACCATTGTCATGCTTCCGCTGTCACTCTGCTCTCCTGCAGACGCCATACCATGGCAAGCATGGAGCCCGCTCAGATCACTGCGGCAGTTATGAGCACTGTAAACACCTCGTGCATTATCCTGCAGTATATGCAGCACCAGAACCTGCAAAAGCAGGCAAGGAAGCAACGGCAGCACGGTGACAAGAGTGATGAGGACATGGACACAGACTTCTCTCAAAGCACAGGCCCTGGCAATGTGGCCATCATGGTGGTAATGGGGAAGGTTTATGCCATGGAACCTGGGAAACAAGCACAGACTGGTGGGACTGCATAGTGTTGCAGGCCTGGGATGATTCCCAGTGGCTGCGAAACTTTCGCATGCATAAGGGCACTTTCCTGGAACTTTGTGACTTGCTTTCCCCTGCCCTGAAGTGCAAGAATACCAAGATGAGAGCAGCCCTCACAGTTGAGAAGCGAGTGGTGATAGCCCCGTAGAAGCTTGCAATGCCAGACAGCTACTGGTCAGTCGGGAATCAATTTGGATGGGCAAATCTACTGTGGGGGCTGCTGTGATCCAAGTAGCCAATGCAATCACTGAGCGGCTGCTATCAAGGGTAGTGACTCTGGGAAATGTGCAGGCCACAGTGGATGGCTTTGCTGCAGTGGGATTCCCTAACTGTGGTGGGGCGATAGATGGAACCCATATCCCTATCTTGAGACCAGAGCACCAAGGCAGCCAGTACATAAACCAAAAGGGGTACTTTTCAATGGTGCTGCAAGCACTAGTGGATCACAAGGGACATTTCACCAACGTCAAAATGTCCAGGGCCAGGAAAAGTACATGATGCTCACATCTTCAGAAACTCTGGTCTGTTTCAAAAGCTTCAGCAAGGGACTTTCTTCCCAGACCAGAAAATAAC
>NC_133769.1:217506108-217547988 GCF_003597395.2 Chelonoidis abingdonii | reverse complement strand
GGAGGTCCCCGGTCGCCGGCACCCCTGCGCCTGACCAAGATGGGCCCGGGGGACGACCTGGAGGCCTTCTTGGTCACATTTGAGCGGGTGGCTCTAGTTGCAGGGTGGGCCCAGGCTCAATGGGCGACTCTCTTGGCCCCCTACCTGACCAGTCCAGCCCAGCTGGCCTACCGCGGGCTGTCGATGGAGGATGCCCGCGACTACGACCAGGTGAAGGCGGCGATCCTCGACGCGTTGGACGTCAGTCCTGAAACGTTCCGACAACGGTTCTGGAGCCAGGCGTACCCAACCAGCGCTCGCCCTCGATTGGTCGCCCAAGGCCTGAAAGAAGCCTGTCGCTGCTGGCTGCAGCCCGAAACCCGTATGGCAGAGGAAGTAACGGAGCAGGTGATTCTTGAGCAGTTCATGCACATCCTGCCTGCCCGAGGACGGGCCTGGGTCCTCCGCCACCGGCCCGCCACCCTGGGGGCCGCGGTCTCCCTGATGGAGGACTTCCTCACTGCTGAGGCCTCGGTGGGGCCCGCCTTTCGGACCCCAGCTCCGGCACCCGACCAAACCCACGCAGGAAGGAGAGAGTTCGCCCCGTCTGGACCGCAGGGCCCAGGTCACGGACGGCCCCCGAGCCGGCCCCTCGGACCCACCATTCGGAGCCGGACCCGCCCTCGGGCTCCAGTGCCACCCTCGCGGGCCCGTCAGAGCCTCGTCGTGGGCCCCGAAGCCCTCCGGCCACCAGGCCCCGGCGGGGGCGCTCGGAAATAGGACCCTGCTTTGGGTGTGGGAGGGCCGGCCACTTACAGAGGGACCGCCCCGCGATGGAATGTGATTATGGGCAGGTATATGCCGGGGAAGGTCGGGCTCGACGACCCCAGCCCCCTAAGCTCACGATCCCGGTGGTCGTGGGGGACCAAGCCACGACGGCCCTGGTGGACTCCGGCTGTGGGCAAACGTTGGTCTGTCAGGTCCTGGGCCCGCCGATCAACCCCGGTCTGGAACCCATTCACCTCCAGTGCATCCACGGAGACGTTCGCCCATACCCGAGTGCTCGGGCCCTACTAACCGTCAATGGCGTGACCCAGTCGCTGATTGTCGGGGTGGCCATCCGTCTGGCCTACCCGGCCATTTTGGGGCGCAACTGGCCCGCCTTCGAGGGACTCCTTCGATCCATACTGGCCCTGGCAGCCGAGCCCCTGGACCCTCCGGAGAAGACCGAAGAGGGCCCCAGGGAAACTGGAGCGGAAACCTTGGAAACTGAGGCTCCGACCGACGGAGACTCCCCCGTGCCCCGCTTCAACACGGACTTTTGTAGGGACCAGCGGGCCGACCCCTCGCTCCGATGGGCCTATGAGCAACTTGTGGCCATTGACGGGTCGGTCATCGACTCGGGCCGGGCTACGCAGTGGCCCCACTTCGAGCTCCGGCGGGACAGACTTCACCGGGTCGAGCGAGACCCCCGCACGCAAGAGCCTCGAACCCAGCATCTGGTGCCCCGATGCCATCGTCGGGCTGTAATGAGCTTGGCCCACGCCGTACCGGTGGCGGGACACTTGGGGCATGAGAAGACCCTGGCACGGATTCGGGCCCAGTTCTATTGGCCAGGGATAGACGGGGATGTGCAGCGGTATTGTAGCTCCTGCCCGGGGTGTCAACTGGCCGCCCCACCCCGGACACCCAAGGCACCCTTGGTCCTGATGCCCCTGATTGATACACCGTTCGAGCGCGTCACCATGGACCTGGTGGGCCCGCTGCCATGAAGCACGGCGGGATTTCAGTATGTCCTGGTCCTGATCGACTATGCCACCCGATTCCCGGAGGCCATCCCACTGCGGAGAATCACGGCCCGGACCATCGCAGGCGAGTTAATGAAGGTATTTTCCCGCGTGGGGCTGCCCAAGGAGATTCTGACGGACCAGGGCACGAACTTCACCTCCCAGCTACTGAACCAGATCTGCCGACTCCTGGGGGTCAAGCAACTCCATACCTCCGTCTACCACCCCCAGACGGACGGGCTGGTGGAGCGCTTCAATTGTACCCTCAAGGGTATGCTGAGACGGTTCCCACCAGAAGACCTGCGTCACTGGGACCAACTCCTCCCACCGCTACTCCTCGCTATCCGGGAGGTCCCGCAGGCTTCCACCAAGTTCTCCCCATTTGAACTCCTATATGGGCGGAGGCCATGGGGCCTCCTGGACTTAATGAGGGAGACGTGGGAACAATCGGCCTCCCCAACCCAGGGGCTTCTTCAGTACGTCCTCCAGTTGCAGGAACACCTAACGCAGGCAGGAACCCTGGCGAAGGAAAACCTCAAGGCGGCCCAGGGGAGGCAGGAGTGGAACTACAACCAGGGCACGCAACTGTGAGCATTCGCCCCCGGAGACCGGGTTCTCCTCCTCCTTCCCTCCAGCGAATCAAAGTTGTTGGCACGTTGGCAAGGCCCCTACGAGGTGCTTCGGAGGGTGGGGCCCGTCAACTACAAGATTCGCCAGCCGGGTCACCGCAAGGAGAGGCAGCTATACCACATCAACCTGCTGAAGCCGTAGCAGGACCGAGAGGGCTTATTGATTGACCCCTGCCTGCCAGAGTCAGAGCTAGGGCCAGAAGCGGCCCTGACGGAGGATGTGGCAGAGCCCGCCCTAGGGAGCACCCTGACGGAGGAGCAACGAGAGCAGACCAAGTGTCTCGTGCGGGCCTTTCGCCGGACCTTCACGGCACTGCCAGGCTGCACGGCCGCCGCCTCTCACCAGGTCCTCACCGAGCCCGGGAAGGTCATCAGGGAAACGACCCGGCCCATCCCATACCGAATGCGCCAGGAGGTTGAGGAGGAGGTCCAGGCAATGTTAGCCTTAGGGGTCATTGAGCCATCCCGGAGCGAATGGCGCAGCCCGGTGGTTCTAGTACCTAAGCCGGACGGCTCCCGGCGCTTCTGTATTGACTTCCGGAAGGTTAACGCCATCTCCTGTTTTGACGCCTACCCGATGCCCCGGGTCGACGAGTTGCTCGGCCGCCTGGGTGAGGCCTGCTACATCACGATGCTGGACCTTAGTAAGGGGTACTGGCAGATCCCCCTCGAGGAGGCGTCCAAGGAAAAGACCGCCTTTGCTACTCCATCTGGGCTATACCAATTTACCCAATGCCCTTCGGCCTCCATGGCGCCCCCGCAACCTTTCAGCGGCTGATGGATTGCCTCTTGCGACCGCACCAGGAATATGCCACTGCCTACCTGGACGATGTTGTGATCCACAGCCGCTGCTGGGATGGCCATCTGAATCAGGTCGCGGCGGTCCTCCGCACCCTTCGGGAGGCAGGGTTAACCGCGAAACCCAAAAAGTGCCAGATAGCCTGGGACGAATCTAATTACCTCGGGTATACTGTCGGGCGGGGACGAATAAAACCTCTCGTGGGGAAGGTCCACGCCCTGGTGGAGTGCCCCACCCCGACAACAAAGCGGCAAGTACGGCACTTCCTTGGGCTCATAGGGTACTACTGGAGGTTTATTCTCCAATTCGCCTCAATTGCCGCACCCTTGACCGGGCTGTTGACGAAGAACAGTCCTCGAGCCGTGCACTGGACTCCGGAGTGTGACACCGCCTTTAACACGCTCTGCAACTGCCTGTGCCAGGAGCCTGTTCTTCACAGTCCCGACTTCAATAAACCCTTCATCCTTCAGACGGATGCGTCTAATGTGGGCTTGGGGGCCGTCTTATCGCAGGAAGGAGATGGAGGAGATCATCCCATCCTATACATGAGCCGAAAGCTATTCCCCTGGGAGCGGAATTATGCCACCGTGGAGAAGGAGGCCCTCGCCGTCAAATGGGTGTGCGAGGCTCTTCGGTTCTTCCTGCTGGGTGGCCCGTTTATTCTGGTCACGGACCACGCCCCACTCCAATGGCTCATGAGGATGAAGGACAACAATGCCCGCATTATGCGTTGGTATTTGGCCTTGCAGCCCTATGCATTTACCATCCGGCATCGGGCCGGCAAGGACCACACCAATGCGGACTTCTTCTCCCGCCTCGAGGAGATGGAACCGCCCAGCCCTGACAGGCGGGGGCCGGACCTGAAGGGGGGTGTGTGTAGCGAGGCAGTGTGGCTCCCCTCCTCCACAGGGAAGGTTGAGCCCCATCAATCATCCCCCAGGGCGGAACCGCTGGGCGGAAGTCCCGCGCCTCAGAGGGTCAGGCGGCGACCCGGAAGGATAAAAGCCAGGCCTCAGCCTCCAGTCAGGCCCCAGCCGTCGCCAGGAGCAGACGTGTCTGCCGGCTTTCGTCACTGGGAGGCTGCTGAGGCCAGAGACTGGTACCAGGAGCTGCCAGAGCTACCCCGCCGCCGCTACGACGAGGAGCTGCCAGAGCTACCCTGTCCTTGCTACGGCCCTGAGGAACCATCGGACCAGACCTGGGCCGCCCTCCCGGAGGTATTCCCGGACCTATCACCCAGCCCTGAGTGGGAGGAACCCATGGTGCTGGGCGACCCTGCGGACCAGGTAGAGAACGAGAGGAAATTGGAAGTGCCAGGGGCAGCTGCACAGTCAGGCTGCAAGGGCCGGCCTATGGCCGTGTGTTCGGTTCGGATCCCCACGTGAACTGCCACTAGCAGCGACAGCCGCTAATTAGGGCCCCGGGCTGGAACGCAGAGGAAGTGGGTGGTGCCTGCGGTTCCCCTCACGTACGGTGGCGAATCCCCTCACCTGACCCATAAGGGAGACCATTGTGGTTGCTCTGCCTGCCCTAGCCCACAAGGGCTGAGACCTGTTTACTGTGTTGGTGCCCTGCCCGACCAAGGGCTGGGCTCCTATAACGTTTTCCACTCTTCCTGCCCTGCTCCCAAAGTAGAGCTGCTTGCACGTGTTGTGGTGCCCGCCGAACGCCAAGGGCTGGCCTCTCTAACTTTTCCACTGCCCTGCCTGCCCGAAGGGCCAGAGCCCGTAGAAACTGTAACTGTGTTTGTTGGTGCCCGCCTGCATCAAAGGCTGGGCCCCGTTGACTTTACCTGTGCTCAGTCCTCTCCATAGGGACCGAACGTCCCCGGACGGTGGGCCGTGGGTCCAAGGGGCCGGACTCTCGAAGGACAGAACGAGGCCGTTGTGGCTCCCCTCCTCCACAGGGAGGGTTGAGCCCCGGCAACCCTCGTCACAACTGATCTCAGAGAAATCAATATTCCCATTGTTATTACAGCTTGCTGCGTGCTCCAAAATATCTGTGAGAGTAAGGGGGAGATGTTTATGGCAGGGTGGGAGGTTGAGACAAATTGCCTGGCTGCTGATTACGCGCCGCCCGTCACCAGGGCGGTTAGAAGAGCACAGCAGGGCATGCTGTGCATCAGAAGCTTTGAAAAACAGTTTCATGAGTGGCCAGGCTACGATATGAAAGTTCTGTTTGTTTCTCCTTGATGAAAACCTGTCCCCTTGGTTCACTCTACTTCCCTGTAAGCCGACCACCCTACCTTCCCCCCTTCTATCACTGCTTGCAGAGGCAATAAAATCATTGTTTCAGATTCTTGCATTCTTTATTAATTAGTCACAGAAATACGAGGATAACTGCCAAGGTAGCCCGGGAGGGGTGGAGGAGGAGGGAAGCACCGGGTGGGGTGGGGGACGAGAGGAGAATGGAAGGACAAGGCCCACACTGCACTTCAAAACTTATTGAATGCCAGCCATCTGTTGCTTGGGCAGTTCTCTGAGCTGGAGTGGTTGGGTACCTGGAGCCCCTGCTCCTGCGTTCTTGGGCATCTGGGTGAGGAGGCTATGGAACTTGGGGAGGAGGGTGGTTGATTACACAGGGGCCGCAGCGACGGTCTGTGCTCCTGCTGCCTTTCCTGCACCTCAACCATATGCTGGAGCATATCAGTTTGATCCTCCAGTAGCCTCAGCATTGCTTCCTGCCTCCTCTCATCACACTAACACCACCCATCATCTTGATCCCTCCTCCTCTCCTCTTGCTCCCGCCACATCTCATTTCGTGCGTCCCTCCTGTCCTCGTATTTATTTTGTGCTTTCCTGGACTCTGACACTGTTTGCCTCCATGCATTCTGCTGGGCTCTTTCAGTGTGGGAGGACTGCATGAGCTCAGAGAACATTTCATTGTGAGTGCACTTTTTTTCACCTTCTTATCTGCGCTAGCCTCTGGAATGGAGATAATAGTGGTAGCGTTGAAACATTTACAGCTGCGGGAGAAAAAAAAAGGGAGAGTTGGGTTGACCATTTAAAATGGGTTGGCCATTTAAAAGGAGGGGCTAAGGTTTTCAGGTTAACATGCAGCATAAACCCAACTAAACCCCCCCTCACACTCAATTCTCTGGGATGATCATTTCACCCATCCCCACACCACGTGGTTAACAGCAAGGATGATTCTTTTCAGCCACAGGCACGCAGCCCAGCAGGAAGGGCCACCTCTGAATGTCCCCTTAATAAAATTCCCCTATTTAAACCAGGTGACCATGAATGATATCACTCTTCTGAGGATAACACAGAGAGATAAATAACAGATATTGCTTGACTGCATTCCAGTAGCTTAACTAGACGGGAATACATCCGAAGTCTTCAGGGCAAATTATTCATTAAACACACTTGCTTTTAAACCATGTATTATATTTACAAAGGTACACTCACCAGAGGGGACCTCTCTGCCTTCAAGGTCCGGGAGCCCGGGTTGGGAGGGTAATGTCTCCAGAGTGATAAACAGTTCCTGGCTGTTGGGGAGAATTGTTTCTCTGCTTGCCTGCTGTGTGCTATCATCTTCCTCCATGTACAGGGACAAGGTAGTTGTAGAGGCAACCCCTAGAATGGCATACAGCTCATGATATAAGCGGCATGTCTGGGGGTCTGACTTGGAGCGGATGTTTGCCTCTTTGGTTTTTTGGTAGGCTTGCCTGAGGTCCTTAATTTTCATGCGGCACTGCTGCAGATCCCTGTTATAGCCTCTGTCCTTCAGGCCCTTGGACATTTTTTCAAATATTTTGGCATTTCATCTTTTGGAACAGAGTTCTGATAGCATGGATTCGTCTCCCCATATAGTGATCAGATCCAGTGTCTCCCGTTCAGTCCATGCTGGAGCTCTTTTGTGATTCTGGGACTCCCTGGTCACCTCTGCTGATTAGCTCTGCATGGTCACATGTGCTGATTAGCTTGCCACGCTGGCCAAACGGGAAATAAAATTCAAAAGTTCATGGGGCTTTTCCTGTCTACCTGGCCAGTGCATCTGAGTTGAAAGCGCTGTCCAGAGCAGTCACAATGGAGCACTCTGGGATAGCTCCCGGAGGCCAATACCATTGAATTGCGTCTACACTACCCCCAAATTCGATCCTGCAATGTCGATTTCAGCACTAATCCCCTCGTTGGGGAGGAGTACAGAAATCGATCTTAAGACCACTTTAAATAGACAAAAATGGCTTTGTTGTGTGGATCAGTGCAGGGTTAAATCGATCTAACGCTGCTAGATTTGACCTAAACTCGTAGTGTAGACCAGGACTAAGTACACCTCTACCCCGACAGAACGTGCATTCGGATATAACATGTGTGGCAAATTGCTGGCACTATTATGATGGGTCTCGCACTCTCTCTTCTTTGGGGAGGGTTCAGGGTGCCATTTCTTGCCCCTAAATTGGAATATTAATTGCCCCACTAGTGTCCAAGAGGAGGGGAGTGGAGAGGGAGGGACCTGGGCCCGCCCTCTACTCCAGGTTCCAGCCCAGGGGCTCTGAGGATAGTGGTGAGCCACTTGAACTGACGGTTCCTTCCCCTAGGCTACTTCCCTCTCCTGCCCTTCAGCTTGTGGGGGGCTTCCTGCCCTCCCTCTGCACAAGCCAGGTGCCCCTTACCTAGGGTCCAGGACTTCTTAGTCCACTGCAGCACTTCTCCAAACTGTCCTCTGCTTCAACACCAATTCTTTCTGCTCCACCTCCTCCAAACTGTTCTCTGCTCCAACACCAATCCTTTCTGCTCCTACTCCCACCCTGTCTGATTGAAGGATGGGTTTTTATCATGTGACTGACTGCAGTTGCTCTAATTGGCTTCAGATGCTCTAGTTAATCTATAGCAAACTTTTTTCCCCTTATGGAGAATAAGGCTCCCTTCTAACCCTCTCCTGCTGCCCTCTGGCCATGCTGTATCACACATGGTAGAGGAGCAGGGAGCCCCAGGCCCTTTAAAGCATCACCTAAGCCCTGCTGCTTTACCTTGTTATATCCAAATTTGTGTGGCGCCTCGGGCCCTTTAAATCACTGCCCGAGCCCTGCTGCCAGAGTTCCAGTGGTGATTTAAAGGACCTGGGGCTCCCCAAAGCAGCTGGAGCACCGGGCCCTTTAAATCCCAGCCAGGGGTCTGGCAGCCAGGCTCGGGCGGTGATTTAAAGGGCCAGAGGCTCCAACCGCTGTGGGGAGCCCCAGGCCCTTTAAATCCCCAACCGAGCCCTGCTGCCGGTGCTCCAGCAGTGATTTAAAGGGTCTGGGGCTCCCCAAATCACCGTCAGGGAAGCCGTACTGGACCAAACCCGATATAGCGCGGTCTCACCTATAAGGCAGTGAGATTTTTTGGTTCCTGAATACCATGTTATAGCAGGGTAGAGGTGTAACTAGAACTACAAAGAAAGGGGGAAGACGTGAGGAAGCAAAGTGACAGTCTCCAGCATTTCATGCTTTCCCTATTAGTGCCTCATCAAGGCTCTTCATTCATTTTCCCCATCCTAACATCAGCAATTCCAACACCCACTGCCAACCAACTGCAGTGTGGCAAACATAAATAAACTCCAAATGTCCCAACCAACTCCACTGCAAAACAAACACAAAATTATTGAAGACAACATCACCCCGCCAACCGACCAACTTCATTGCAGGTAGGAGCACAGGAATTACATTAAAGCCCACCTTCCCAATCAATTTCACTAAAACCCTTCCTCCTGACCCAACCACACACACACAGGGCTCTTAAAAAAAAATCTGGCAGCTGAAGCTGCTTCATTTTTAAAAAAAAAAATCTCCTTCAGAGAAACACAAAATAGCTGCCATTTCTCCTTGTTCCCTATGGGTTTGTGGTCAATGCTTCCCTCCCTTAAAGTTTTCAAAATGGCCACAACCTCCTATAAGTGCCAGTGAGAATGAAGCCAAAGGCCAGCTTTGCTAAAAACAAACTGGAACCTCAGCCCCATAAACGTTGACAGATAAATCCCCTTCTCAAAATGTCCACCTACCTATGGGCAAGTTATGAGCTCATGCTCATTGAGAACAATGGAAGATTGCAGCCATTTTGAAAGAGGGCAGTTCTGTGTGGAATTCTCTGCTGCAGAATTCTCTACCCCTGTTGAAGAAACTTTCCATTATGAGGAAGAATGGCAAAAAAAAAACAAAAAAACCCAAAACCTGTTAATCCTCAAATATGTCAACAGAAGCGTATGCACAAGATTTCAGTGATTTAAACTATATGGAAAGTTTGAGGCATCTGTGTTATTCTGTTATTAGCATCTTTTAGGAAAATGAAATAGTTTGACAATGGGTGCTAAGTCTCCCAAAGGATGAATTTAATAATTCATTTTAATTCAAACTAATTAAAACATTTACTTGAACTTCTTAGAAAATTAATTCAGAACTCCAAGCATGAATGCTACAATGTAGCTGTATTAAAGATCGATAACAAAGTGGTTGAATTCCTCCTTCCTCAACTTATGAATAATACAGAAGAAATTGACAGTTCCTACTCCAGTTCTTTAGATGATTATATTACCTGGGCCAGATTTTCTGGCCTGCTACAGCCCATTTCTGTTACCGAAGCCATATGTTTTTTACACTCGAGTGGTCAGGATATTGGTTTTATATTGTGTTGTTTGAACTGTTCACTTAGGGCCTGACCCAAGGCACATAAAAGTCAATTTCATTTGAATCTCACCCCAGCACAGAGTCCCAAATCCTCCCCTAATGCAGACTGGGTTCTGGATTTATTGTATTTGCAAATATATACCCCATATTCAACTGGGGATCACATACCTAAGGAACCACTTTCCTCATCATTCCCAGTTCCCTTAAATCTGTATGTCTCCCAGTTCCTTACCTTTTGTTGTGTTCTTGGGAGCTTGCACTTAGTAGCCTTTCTTGTAATAATAAATGGTCATCATGGGGTTAACTGGGTTATCCAGAATATAAGGGGATGGAACCATGCTCCACTCATTTTCTACTTCCTGTTTGTCCGTGGGAGTTAACCCCCCTCCGCCATACACACACACAGTTTGTTGTAATGCAGTTGAATACAGTAGCAAATTCCCTGCCTGCAGTCTTGTGAGTAAAGTTTTATTTTCATTGCACTGAACAGTCCCTTTTCAAAACCTGTATTCTCCCCTGTGTTTTTAGTGGATATTGAGTAGCAGCAGGGCCGGCTCTAGCCATTTCGCTGCCCCAAGCACAGCAGGACGCCACGGGGGGCGCTCTGCCGCTCGCCAGTCCCATGGCTCAGGTGGACCTCCCACAGGCATGCCTGCGGATGCTCCACCGGACCCTCCGCAGGCACACCTGCGTGAGGTCCACCGGAGCTGCCTGCCACCCTCCCGGCGACCAGCAGAGCGCCCCCTGTGGCATGCCGCCCCAAGCACGCACTTGGCGTGCTGGGGCCTGGAGCTGGCCCTGCGTAGCAGCTGTTCCCACTAGCAGTCTTCAAGTCTACAAAAGCTGGATAACTATAGTATGCTAGGCTTCTAGAGTTCTGCATCTCTTTCTTTAAATGTTGTAGTCTGCTTCCATTGCAGCTCAGCTATGGAGAATCAAAAGTGCTGTGCTTGTCCCTTCTTGATTTTTGCAGAAATATGTAGCCTCTTTTCCTCCTATGATCGCATGGTGAGTTACTGTAATGCAATAAATTATCAACTGTAATTTAGTTTCAAGGTATAGAAGTAACATTCACAAATTATGGGCCAAATTCTGCTGTCAGTTACTATGAGTTCAAGAGAATTATTCCCAGTTTTACATCTGTGTAGCACTGATCTGTGTTTGGTCCTGAGATTTTTGTAATCTGTGCAGACATTTGCTAATCTTTGCAAAAAGCAACAGCACGTGCTTGCAAACTGAAACGTGGCTACTGCAGCAAGGAAACATCCTGAGTTGAGTAACCTGAAAAGTAGCTATTAAACAAAACAAATACCAAACAGCTCCTGGCTTGTATTGTTCAGAACAGAAATTCGATAGGATATATGGACTACATTTTAAGGAAACACAGCTTTTTTAATTTGGTTAGTTGTGCTCCTGCTATTTGTGTGCTGTTAGTTCATGTTACTTTAAAATTGTTGTATGTGCATGTTTAAATGTAACACAAAGTGCTATTTAGCAAGAGTTCAAATGCTCTTCGTATACCTGTCTGTTGAGCTTTTTCTTCATGGTTCTCTGCAGATAAATTAATACAATTTTGCCTATACTCATATCATGTGGATGTATTCAAATTATCCAGTATAACACAGCCACTAGCATGGCCTGAAGACTAGGAAGTGGACTGTATGCTATTTTACACCCTCAGATTTAAATAGTTATGCCAGGTGAAAAGCAGTGGGGAATCAGGAGCAATGTGCAGAAACAGTGGGAGTGGAAAAGTACAGTATGTGAAATTAAAGGCTGGCCTCTGTAGTTGCTCCTATTGAGGTCAGTGGCAATTTTTCTATGAACTTTCTTGGGAGAAGAAATGAGCCACTAAACTGCCCAGGTTTGCCATATGTCTATCTGTGTTCTGATGGTGTTTCTGCTGTCATATGATGCAATTACTTATTTTTAAGGAATACTGCTTTGTCAGCTCTAACCTAGGAGACCAACAATTTTTACATTGACCTTGGCAGTGTTCCAGGACCAGCCAACGCACAAAATGAATGAATGTGCTTTTCTTTAGCATCAGCCTATCTTGGTCCATTTTTTTTTTCTTGAGCAAATATACTGTTTTTGGAGGAAATGAATAACACGCTTGTTTCTCTAGGAAATGCACTTATTGTCTTCCTACACTTGTACCTGCAGATATAAAAATTTTGGCGGCAGCAGCAGCAGGGGCTGCCAGCAATTCTGGGGATGGTGGGAGGACACTAACCAAATCCCTTGTCACCCATGCTCCCCTATGGAGCCAAGGCTTTGAGAATACATGGTTTCAGCAGATCCCTGGCAACACCATAGGGCCTAATATCCATTGTTTTGTGGGGAGAAGGTAACGGAGAAGGATTTGGTAACTGGCAAATCCCAGTGGTACCCTGACAGCCCTGGACTTGCACATATGACATCAGTGCACATGACCCTTATTGATCAGTGGACTTCCTTTCCTCTTGCTTCTGGCCCTCTGGAGTATGACCTCTGGGCGGCAGAGATAGCAAGAAACGCCTTCCTGGCCCAAAAATGAGAGTGGCACCAAAGAGATTGGGGCAATTTATGTAAAGGGAGAAAGCCCATCATCTGAGGGAGTTGTGAAGATAGAGAGGGAGGTGGTACGTTCTAGTGGGCAGGGCACCTGCTTGAGTCCCAGCCCTGGCATTAACTTGCTGTGTGACCCTGGGCAAGTCACTTCACCTGTCTCCTCACCTTTATCTGTCTCGTTTATTTAGATTGTAGCTGGGTGGGGCAGGGATTGTCCCATACTGTGGGTGTACAGCACCTAGCACAATGGGGCCATGATCTTGGTTGGGGCTTCTAGGTACTAATATAATACAAATACTTTTTAAAATTATCTAATAGTTTAAGGGGCAGCTTGTTATAGTCCAGGGATTGGCAACCTTTGGCACGCAGCTTGCCAGGGTAAGCCCCCTGGCTGGAAGGGCCAGTTTGTTTACCTGCCGCATCTGCAAGTTCAGCCGATCGCTGCTCCCACTGGTCGTGGTTCGGTGTCCAGGCCAATGGGGGTGACAGGAAGTGGTGGCCAGAACATCCCTCATCCTGCACCACTTCCCGCTGCCCCCAATGGCCTGGAGTGGCGAACTGTGGCCAGCGGGAGCCGTGATCGGCCAAACCTGCGGACCTGGCAGGTAAACAAACTGGCCCAGCCCACCATGGGGCTTGGCCCGGCCCGCCATGGGACTTACCCTGCTGGGCCGCAGGCCAGAGGTTGCCGATCCCTGTTATAGTCTGTACGGAAAGGGAGAAAAAACAATAAAATATTACAAACACAATAGAAAGTGAGCCCTGGGTCATTTTTACTGTGTGGTCATAGTGTCTTGCTGCATCTTCACTTTACTTGATCCTTCGGGCAGGGACCATGTGTAGGTAAGCGCTGGCAGGTCCTAGCTCAGTGAAATCTCAATCTTCTATCCTGGGCTTTGGGTACTACTGTAATAAAAATGTATAACAACAGTTAAAGTTGCCTATCATAACCCCCTGTTGAGTTGCTTGTAACATTCTGATAACCCACCTGTCACAGTGATATTTTTCATACTTGGCTTTTGCTTGAAAATACATTATTTTTGCACAAAATTTCAACAATTTTTGAGTGAACTTCCCCCATTTTATATATGGGCACAAGGCATATTCCTAAATATTAAGTAGGTTAGGTCTTCACAAAAGCCCTGCCTCATTTAAAGTGATTTTGTGCGTTGCATCAGATGGGTCTCCACAAGAGTCCTGCTTTATTGAGCAAGACTTGCAGTGATTGAAGCAAAGGCTTCTGTGAAGCCATTGGGTCACTGGGGGCTCATGACAGGGCATTCCTGTGGTGTCGAGCCAAATTGTTCCAAATGAAACACTTTTTGTTTCTGGTTTTTTTCCTCCAAAGTAGGAAAATCTATTTCCACTTTGGAGAAAAAAAACATTAACATTGCATGGTTAAGCATTGGAAAACCCAGCCTTATATCTATTCCTTTATAATTGTTTATAAGAATGATATACCAGGTGTAAAGCTGCATAGCTCCATTGGCTTGAATTTGCCCCAGGGAGGATAAAAATCAATGATTTAAAAAAAATCAGATTCTTTTTTTAATTTAAATAGTTTTTTCCCCAAAAAAAAGCATTTTATCAAAAAATCCGATCTAAAGATAGTTTTAATTAAGATACATTATAGCTCAAAGATATCTTATCATGGAATAGGGATTATAAATTCTAATTCTGTAGTATGAAACAATATATTCATGTAATGTTTAAGAAAAGTTTTGTAAATGAGTTCCAATAATTCATGGATTAGGAACCCAATATTTTGGGATTCCAGGGGCTTCTTTATAGATTATATAGCTTAATCTTTCTATCTACCCAGTGGGACTCAGTGCTTAGTCTAGAACAGAGATCGGCAACCTTTGGCCCGCAGCCTGCCAGGCTAAGTAGCCTGGCAGGCCGGGCTGGTTTTTTTACCTGCCACACCTGCAGGTTTGACTGATCGCGGCTCCCACTGGCCGCGGTTCGCTGCTCCAGGCCAATGAGGGCTGCAGGAAGTGGCACAGGCTGAGGGATGTGCGGGCTGCCACTTCCTGCTGCCCCCATTGGCCTGGGACAGTGAACCATGACTAGTGGAGCAGCGATCAGCCAAACCTGCAGACGTGGCAGGTAAAAAAACCTGTCCTGGCCCATCAGGGTAAGCAGCTGGCATGCCGGAACACTTTGTTTACTTAGGTTTACCTCCATGCCTGCGGACACTCGAAGTAAACAAACCATCTTGGTCCACCAGTGGCTTATCCTGATGGCCTGGGAGCCAAAGTTTGCTGACCCCTGAATTATAGGGTCGGCTTATGAACGTTTCATAAAATTTTTTCATTTTTACTTATCCATCTTAGGGGGGGTCGGCTTATAAACGAACCCGGCTTATGATCGAGTATATACAGGTAAATCAATTTGATTTAAATCAAATCTACTCTGATTTGCCCACAGTCCTAGCTCAGTGAGATGAAGACGTACTATTTCCCAGGAATAATGTTGTACATTTTACATTTCAGACATAACAAAATAAGTGAGTAAAACAGAAATCAAAGCAAGAATAAAAGAACCTGGGTATGAGCATAGCCATAAGATTACAGCAAATGTATGTAAAGATGTGTCAAGCATAATGGGGGTGTGGGGCAGGGCTGGGCTGGGCTGAGGCCAAAGACAAGAATCAATATATCTTCAGGGCTGCTTTAAGTTGCACTGGTTTGTAACAGTCCTAGTGGAGGCCACTACAGTAGCAAGGTTCACCATAGTGGCACAGAGTGCCCCAACATACTCCCTGTGCAGGAAGACCAGAAGGATGTGGTGTAGAATGAGCTACACGGGCTGTATGCCATCTGGGGATTCCCAGGCTACCCACATGGGGCAGATGTAAGTCTCCTTTTCACTGCTAGAGTGGCACAAACGGGACTTACCAGGGCCAAGGATTTGTCCCTGAAGCTATATCTGGTGTAATGGTTGGTTCTTAAGAATTGTTTTGCTCAAATTCCAGGAAGGATGATGGACTGAAATGACTATTTTTGTAAGGTCTGAGCTTTCCTTTGTGAATGTACTTCAACCATTTTAGGTCAAGTAATGGTTTCTTGAGTCTTTCTTTTTCCTACACATAACTAAGAAGCATCTTGCTGCAGTCAGGGGATGTGATCTCCAGTGTCACCTGTTTCTGGGCAAGAACCCTTGTCCAACTCCCTTTTGACTGAGGGGTTTAAGGCTGCGTAGTTTCCTAACATACACTATGATATCCCCAGCATGCTTATGCATGTGTAGAACCCCTTGGGGTCAGTATGGGACATAAATGTAGATTTTTTTTTTCCCAGTAGACAACCCCAGGACTCAAGAGACCTAGGTTCTATTCCCAGCTCTGCCTTTGGTCTGCTGTGTGACACTTGTCACAGTGTTAGGGTGTCATGGTACAATCCCCACTCTGAACCTTAGCGTCCAAGAGATGGGGTACCAGCATGAATTCCTCTAAGCTTAATCACCAGCTTAGAACCTGTAGCGCTGCCACCAACCAGGAATTCCAGTGCCTGGTACACTCTGGTCACCCTCAAAACCTTGCCCGGGGACCCCAAGACCCAGACCCTCTGGATCTCACACAAGGAAGGAAAACCTTTCCCAACCGTTGCCTCTCCAGGCTTCCCTCCCTGGATTACCCTGGAAGGTTACTGTGATTCAAACTCCTTGAATCACACAGAGAGGAAAATGCACCTTCCCCCTCCTTCTCTTTCCCCTCCAGGATCTTCCTGAGAGAGACAGTAATCCTGATACAGAGAGAATTAGCCTTTCTCTCCCCTCCTCCTTTCTCCCCACATTCCCTGGTGAATCCAGACCCCGTCCCCTGGGATCTCACCAGAATAAAAAAACGATCAGGTTTCTTAAACAAGAAACTTTAATTAAAGAGAAAAACAGTAAAAATATCTTTGTAATTTAAAATGGAATAGGTACAGGTTTTTTTTAGCTATAGGCACTGGGGTACCTCCCAGCCTAAGATATTCAGTACAAATTAAAATCCTTTCAGCAAAAATACAAATATGAAACTCCTTCCAAGCGCAACATACACAATTATAACTTCTTCCAGCCTAAATGCACATTTGCAGATAAAGAAAACAAACACTAAGCCAACTCGTTTATCTTTTAGTAACTCCATATTGGATCTATAAGAGCCTGACTACGGGAGATTGGAGAGAAACCTTGCTCATCTGCGTCCCCTGAGCCCCAGAGTGAACAACAACCAAAACTAAAGCACACACAGAACACTTCCCTTCCTCAGATTGAAAGTATCCTGGTCCCTGATTGGTTCTCTGGTCAGGTGACAGCCAGGCTACTGAACTTGTTAACCCTTTAAAGTCAAAGAGATATAAAGTACTTCTGTGCTATTAACTTTTCTGATCTGTTTATGACACAGAGTAACCGTACTTATATCCCCACCTCCATGGTCCACTCCAGGTGTCCCCAGATATTGTCTCAGGTCTCCAGCCTCACTTGTCTCTTGACAGGAACCCTTGTCCAACTCCTTTCTGACTGGGAGTTTTGAGGATGCATAGCTTTCTGACTTACACTATGATATCCCCAGCAAGCCAGTCTGCCTGAAGGCCAGCAGCTGTGCTTTGCTTTCTCTGAGAGAGTGTTGCCAGTAGTTACAAGTTACCACACAGTTCTTTTTATGCAACTACACTTCTTCTAAAGGTAAAAGCATTACAGAGAAAACAGGTATAATGAAAAACCAATAAATTGCTATATGGATGCTAAAAGCTTACCAGAGGTCACCCACCAATCTTATGGGGCCCTAGTAGGTCAAAGACCTTCCAACCCTTCCACCAAAGGTTGAGCCCCCACTTAAGACAGAAGGTCCAGTCCATTTGCTGGATCAGAAGGAGGGCTCTTTGTCGGTTCACACTCATCCCTTTATACCAAAAGTGCTTTCTTTGTCTCTTAGTATCTAGAAAACCAAGCCACAACCAGTATATGCAAATCCCTCCAGGGAATGGTACCTCTCTAAAGTTTTTTTAGTTTCGGTGATTGACCTTAATCAGCTTTCTTCCCCCCAACTCTGTTTTTAATTCCTGAAGAAGCTGTGGTAACACTCCCCAGTGGAATAGAACACATTCATACATAAGCCATTCATAAATACAATATGGTACCAAAGAGATTGCAAGCATTGCAATATTTGTCATAACCTTTTCCTTCTCGGTGCCTAGTTCACCAATCCATAACATCTTATGTGCTTGGTAAAGTGTTTTGAGATATATGGCTGAAAAGCCCTATATAAGAGATGAGTGGTATTGTTCTTGTTTACTATGAACACCCAGAAATATTGCTAAAGATTATGGGAGCAGTCTGTATCTGGTAATTACAAAGAATGTATCCAGGATATGCAAACAAATTTTGGCCACTTTGGCATATATCCAAAGGATTTGGGGAAAAAAGAGTCCACCTTTCCTGACATCAGTGATAGCTGTAGGTACACAACACCTCTGATGATTAGGTCATATTTAGTTAGGAGCCTAACCGGAGGAACCCAGGTTTCTAGATTGTTTTTTTTTTTTTTTTACACATTATTGTTTCTAGTAACCTTGGCAAGTCAAAGCTTACATGTGTCTACTGATTGTGTCTTTTCTCCTTGTATTTTTTTCAACTTGTTTTTTGGGAATTCGTGTTCTTAAAATAAGTGGCATTTATTGTTTTGACTTGGAGAGAAACTAATGAAAAGCCTTGGTGTTTTTTTTAAGCTTTTATGAAAGTTTGAGATTGATCTGCTGTAGTCGATGGCACATGTTTGCACCTGTGTCCCCTTGTGTGCAGACAGAAGGTCTATATTTTTGTTGTTAGACAAATATGAAGTGCTGCCATTGTTCATTTAAAATTAAATGAACTAACTCTTCAAAATCAATGACTCTCTTGTAGAAAACTACTTAGAAGAAACTGCATTTGCAACAATAATAATGAACTTTAAAGCGATGCTAATTTGGGGATCTAAAAACCTAAGATAGTGTCACTTTAATTGCACCTAGTATTAGCATAGTCTTTAATACAACACACACGCATGCTATTTTGGAACTAGATTTAATAATCTTCTTAATAAGATTTAATACTTATTAAAAATGCAACCTCTAACTAACCCACTATGGGATACACAAGCATAAATTGAGTAATGGATTGCTCCTATTGCTGAAACCCTTGTGCTGCTTTACCCCATCCCCTGACTACTATTTGTTACCCCTTCCCATTGTGTCACAACCTGGACCAGATTATGGCAGTCTGAATTGCCAGGCATAACCCCAGATGAGAGCTCCATGTGACCCCACCACTGAACCATGGACTTGCCCCTAATTGGGTTGGTAAAGGCAGGGTCCCTTCCCCTTGCCCACTGTGTGGACGGGATCCCACCACCACTCTTCAGGCAGGATGAGGTTTCCTTCGATGTTCACTTCAGGGTATTTAGGCAGGCTGGGGATCTGTCGCAGAGGAGGGAGGACTCTGCTCTCACCCATGTTAAGCAAATGATTTTGTGTGTGGAACCCCTTACATACACCACCTAGGCTCAGCAAAACCATGATAGGATGGTATTACCATGGGCCCGGGCACGCATAGGGAAAGTCTACACTGCAGTGTAAGCCTAGGGTTATTAGAACTCAAGTGAGCAGACCTTGGGCTTATTAACCTAAGGCTCGAATGTCTACACTCATTTGTAACCCCAGGTTAGAAATTGTTGAAACTTGGGTCCCAACCTGGGGCTCCAGCATCTACACTGCATTCTGTGGGCCTGAGTCCAGCCAATCATATCTCAGACTTCCTAGCGCTCTCCCAAAATGTGGCTGCTCTAGCCTTTTGTTTATGGTGCAATCTGGGAAAACTTGACTGTCCACCAAACTTCACTATCCTGAGGACATAGTTGCACCATGGGACTGTGGGATAGTTTTGGTGGACTCCTTGAGTGTTTCTACACTGCAAAGCAATAGGGCTTGACCACCTGGGTCCCAGCTTGACTCAGGCTCAGACCCTCCATGCCCATGGGGTCCTGGGAATGAGGTCTGAGTCTGCACGATTTGTATGTAGATGGCAGGAGAGTTAGCCTTGAGCCTGAATTCGAAACTTGGGCTTACATTGCAGTGTATACATATCCCCAGAGTCCTATGTGCTGGTGTAGTGTTATCAGCTCCCAAATCCAAAGAGCAGAGGGTTTTGGAGTAACAGCAATGGGCTAGAAACAGTGTTTTATCCAATATGTAAGCTGAGATTCTGATGCCATCATGTAACTGCAGGAACCAGGTCCCTAGGAATGTACCTAAGTGCCTATGCCTTACTCATCTATATTTCAAACAGGAGTGTAAATTTTGGAGCAGGGATCTTGTCTTTCTATTTGTTCTGTAAAGCATCTAGTACGCCTTTAGGTGTGGTAAAAATAATTAATAGTGGGGGTGAAATTCTGTACTGTTTCACTGGTGCAAATTCAGAGTATCTCCATTGACTTCTGTGGGTTTACTCCACAGTTCCACCAGCATGACCAAAGCAGAATTTGACCTGATCTGTATGCTCTCTTTACAGGAAAGACTGCTTGAAAGGATCATAGTAGCTAAGTTTGAGGCCAGGTCTACACTATCACTTACGTCAGCAAAATTTATGTTGCTCAGGGATGTGAAAAAACCACACCTGAGTGACATAAGTTTCATCGGCATAAGTGATAGTGGGCACAGCGTTATGTTGGTGGGAGATACTCTCCCACTGACATAGCTACCGCCGCTCATTGGGGTTGGTTTAATTATGTCAGCGGGAGAACTCTTTCTCTCTCCCATCGGCACAGAGCAGCTACAGCAGAGATCTTACAGCTGTGCTACAGTAAGGTCTCTAGTGTAGACATTGCCTGAGTCAGTAGTTTACGTAATTATACTATTGCATGCCATATAGGAGAACTAAGCACTGCAGATCTTCAGGCTGTTGGAAACGGGGCACTGCAAAGGTTACATTGTCAAACTTAGAACCATGGGGAGGGCAATGCGCTGAATGGTTCTGTCTCTAGCAAACCCTGGGGCTGGTCTGCTGCAGATAAAAATGAAGTTAAATCATGAGATGTGTATTATATTCTGATTTGTTTCTTTATCTGATTCGTTCTGCAGTTTGGTTTTAGATATTAAATATTCAGCAACTTGTGCTTTGTGAAAAATAGTTTATCTGCCTGCTGCAGGATGTTTAGTTCCACTGAAACCTCTTGTTGATTTGCTGAAGTTCTTTAACTGAAGTGGTCATGTAATTCTGATGGTTAAGGTCTTTTCTAGTTTGGATATAGCCATGATAAATGGGTTTATTATTCATCATTATGAAATGTCTCTGAACAAAAATAGAGATTTTGGGTTGGCTGTCAGTGAAGTCAAAGTCCTATATTGCCTTGTAAATGAAGAGGTCAGACTTTTTCCTTTAATTGTATTGATGCAATCTGATTCATAGTTCTGCAGGGACTGGATTCCTAGAGGATTATTTCACTTCTCAGTTTTATGTCTCATGCCATCTCCTGGAAAGTTTTGGTTTGTGTTTCTTAATTATTGCAGCTGTCACCAGTAGCAGCCGCTATAGGTTAGGTTACAAACACTTTCCATTACAACTCTCTGTTTTCACACATTTAACTTTCCACAGCAGTCTCCTTTTGGTGTTCAAGTTTTCCATTTCCAGACTATGCTAAAATGTGTATTTGCTTGGAAAGTGAACAAACTCCATTCAGCCATTTTAGAGTTGTGAGAAGAAAAAATCATTGTTAAAGAAATAATAGCCTAGATGGTCACGCATTTTGTTGCTTATGGAGGCTGAGCTGTACAAACCACCAGGCTCTGACCCCTGACAACAGCAAGACTCCCTCCCCCCTGTGACAAATGTGATCATATTTTTGATCCATATCTGCATCTTAGTTTCCCTGTGTATTTGCTACTTCTGTACTCTGAGTGTATAAGAGAATGAGGTCTGGCAGAATGTCACAGAGACAGTCTGAGTTGGAAACTGGCTGTTTAACAAAGGCTAGCTGGAATCTGCACATGAATCAAAATAGTGGAAGGAACGATGGAAGCCCCAGTGGCCAGAATATTCACACTTAATGACAGGAGAAATAGGCAGGCTGAAAATATAAGTATGGTTTTGCAGTGGAAGGGCAATGGACAGAGGTGTCATGAACCTTTGTTAAGAACCTGGCTCAGAGAGACACAGAGTATGTCTGCACTACAAAATTATGCCTACCTAAGTTACATTGACATGCAGCCATTGCAGTAATTAAATTGCTTTTGTGTGTTCACAGTACTTGTGTCAGCGGTGCAAATCCTCACTACCAGCACTTGCATTGATGCAGAGAGCAGTGCATCATGGGTAGCTATCCCACTGTGCAATTTGCTATCATCTAGCGCAGGGTGTTTTGAGATGGGTTTGCAGTGCCTCATGGGGGCAAACGAGTCATGCAGGGGTGACTGGGAACATGATTTCAACATCTCATAATGCAGTTTTCACCATTCTATAATATTTTGCACTTCTTTTCAAAATCCCTGCAAACACGCACATCCACCATCTGTGTGAGAACCATGGATCCTGCACAGCTATGCACTATTGTGATGAGTATTGTGAGCATGGGAGCCTGATCCTGCAATATTTCAGAGCCGCCAGAGAGGTCATGGGGAACATGACAATTCCTTGGAAGCTAGATTGCTGTGGTACATAAAAACAATTCCAGGTTGTTGGTGGCATTCAAAGAACAGTTGCAGAGAGTGGACCACTGGTTCTGGGCCCAAGAAACAAGCACTTACTGGTTGGATCACATCATTATGACGAGCCGTGGCTGCAGAACTTGCAAACGAGTGAGACCAGGATGGGTAATGAACTATTGGAACAACTTACCAAGGGTTATGGTACATTCTCCATCGCTGGGCATTTTAAAATCAAAATGGGATGTTTTTCTAAAATATGTACTCTCGTTAAAACAGGAATTACTTCGGGGAAGTTATAAGGCCTGTCATGCAGGAGGTCAGACTACATGATCACAGTTGTCTCCACTGGCTTTAGAATCTAAGAATCAAAAATCAAGACTTTAAATAGGACTTGTGGGGTCTATTTCTGATTGTGTTTGGACTGATTTGTGGTGTACTCTTCAGCAGGTCTCTTATGGACTGATTTTTCAGAAGAACTGTGCACACACAATGCACAGTGGCTTTTTGTGGGGCTGCAGTGCTCCTTATCTTGGAGGACATCAGGGCATCTAGCTCATTTGTTCCTCCATTCACACCCCCACCCCCGTAAAGTAACAGAATGCAACTGTCATCACCCTTCAATCTTGAGGAAAATAACAGGACCTAGTACAGCAGGCTTGGAATCTGCATGTCAGAGTCTGAGGATCACCTCTACTGATAATTTTCTAAACACCTGATTATTTGCAGAATTTCTTGATTCCTCAAGAAAAGATGTGGAACAGAGATTAAAGCCCTGGTTAAACAAAGCATTTAAGCATCTTCTGTGACAGAATACACCCCTGCATTCATGTCCTTCACACCTGTTGTAATATTCTTTGTGCAAAGTATGCCTTGTAAGGTATTTGAAAACTCCTAATTTGCTGGTCAGTATTGTCCTGATAACACACATGTAACAACATTGTATGTGAAATTATAAGATTTCCATGTATGGTTATGTTAACACATGTTCCAAATCCCACAGTCAGGTCTGTCCTAAACACAGGAAGGACTGTATGCTTGCCTTAATTTGCATTTAAGCAGTAAACAGAGTCATCAAGCAGGGAGGGAAAACAAAGGAAAGTCAAACAGGTGAGAAGAGAGTCTTCCACATAGACTTTCTGTATGCTGAATCTCAGCTGCAAATGTTTTTCAAGAGAGAGATTGAAACAAGAAGGAGGGACAAACACCCCAACACTCTCTTCTTTCTCTCCCTACCCAACTCATTCTCCACACCTGAGAAGACAAAAGAAAACAGCGTTTGAACTCTGGGACCAGGGTCCTACCTGAAGAGTTTCTGATCTTGCTGGAAATAGTGGTGAGAAAGTTTGCTTTGCAACTAAGATAGTTTCTTAAGTAGATTCCAGTAAGCATTTTATCTTTATAATTCTGTAACCACTTCTGACTTTTATGCCTCATTACTAATACTCACTTAAAAGCTATCTCTTTGTAGTTAAAAAACACCTTGTTTTACTGTTTTATTTAATCTGATGTGTTTAAATTGAAATGTCTGGGTAATTATTTCAGGTAATAAGATTGTGTGTAAATCTGTTTTTCCTGTAAGGGAATAATATATTTGTACAGACTAGGAGAGGGCTGAGCAGTTACAGGGAATACATTTCTGGGGGAAGATCTGGGACTGGGGGTGGTGTTAGGGTCACCATGAAGTATAACCAATGCTGGTGAGAGCCAGGGTATAGCTGGCAGGCTACACTTACACACAAACACTCAAAGTGTGGCTTGCATGTTGGTAGGTTGTTTGTGAACAGCTCAGGTGGGAGCTACTACAAGGCATTGTAAGGCACCCAGGACTGCAGGGCAGGGGTGACACAGCCTCCCACTAGTCTGGATTGTGCCCCAGTATGTGCCAGCAGTTTCATAGGGAGTAGAAAAGTGGGGAATAGAACCCCAGGTTACTAGCAGCTAGCCCTGCACTCTAATCACTAGACCACACAGGTAGCATTTCATTGTTTAAACCCATATTGGCCTTTACTTATTGCCTGTAATCTGTGCAAAATGTTTTTTTAACAATGGTAGTAGCTTCCAAATCGTATTAGACAGATGTGCCTGTTGGTTTAATTACTACCTTCAGATCCTCCAAATAGGAGCACAGAAGTATTCTGCTTTGAAATAGAACTTAGATTTTTAAGCGGGTTTGAGAAAAGGTCCTTTAAGGTGCTAAATACTGAAGAGCCCCACTGGGGAACAACCAAATTTGTTTTTCCTGACATGAAAAAATTCTAGCAATAACATGTTTATTTGCTGGAAATCTAATCTATCAGGGTGAAAGCTATCTCCAGGCAGTGGTAATGCATTGTAAAGATCTATGCACAAAGGACCTGCTCTCATTGCAATGTTCTCCTGCTAGCCAGTAAATTATTACACATGTGAAACAAACTCCCCACCTAAAGGCCTCACTGCGTAAACAAATATAACAGAACCTGTCTTCTGTACCATCTGTTACCAAGACCTCCTGTCAATAGTGAATCATTTTCTCCCCTCAACACATTTGAGGTTCTTAGCCAGCATCCTAGGAAATGTCTGTTTGCCTTTCTCTACCCAGGGTGTGAGTGAACATCACAAACTGACAATTTCTATCTCAATGAAGAGAGAGATGAAGTGAGAGAGAATGTGTCGTGCTACAGGATGAGACAGAAGGCTGCCGGGTAGGGGTGGGGAGAAGAGAACAGAAAAGCAGCTGACTCTATGGAAGTGTAGCCTAAGATCATTTCAGGGAAAGCAGCTGCAGGAAGTAAGCAAGTCCTTGGCCTGCTACCTGAGAAGCAGAGGGGGAAGGGAAGCAAAACAGTGACTGAGTGAGACAGCCTGAGTAAAAAAGCAGCAGGGAGAAAATAACAGCAGGCTGTCAAATAATCTGCCCTATGTAGGACACTAGTAAGAAAACAGCATTAGCTTATGAGGGAAGTCTGCCCAGGAATGCTGCTGTGGGAATGGCAGCCAGCTGCTTAAAGAGCCAAATTGCTGGAAACCATGTGAATTTCTAAGTCTCATTTTTTTACACCCATGTACAATTCTTTGGAGATGGCTTCTGACTAATAGGCTAGGAAGAGGCATAACATCTCTTTGATGACAGCAACTTTAAATTGTATATTTCTGTGAACAAGAGTCCTCTTAATCACATGGCTCTAGCATGTGCCTTCACATGAACATCCTCTGAAGTGTCCATTGATGTACAGCATATCTACCAGAAGGAGCAGAATATAATCCTGTTTGAGTTTGGTTTAACTGTACAGAGGTACAGCCACTTTCTGGGTGTAGTGTTTAAAACAGCACCAAAACTTTTAAAAGAGAGGGGTGTGGCATGCAAAGTGTTTAAGCCATAAAACCCTCTTGGTTATTTTTTGTGGCATAAGGCTGGGTGTCATTGATTTTCTCTGCAGTAAATGTCTTTACTCATCCAATAATGATTGAGGTGTGATGACTAGTCTGATAAATGACCTGCTGGGAGGGTTGATGGCCATTTTTTTAAGTGAATGTTAATGCTAGTAAAGGATTCCAGATTGACAGCTCTGGAGATCAGAGTCCTCTGTTTACCTACAGAATAGGAATAACATGGTGTATTGGCAATGTGTCTCAAACCAACCACTGCAAGAGAAAGTAGTTAGTTCCGTGGCTTCTCTGCTGAGAATATCAACAAAGGTGCCAGTTTTGACTAACTCCAGTGGTGGCTTCTGTGAAGAGGTATGTGTGTGTTTGAAATATGGAATCTGAATTTAGGAGCCCATATGTTTGGATGAAAAGCACTGTTAAAGTGCCAAGATTATTTACATTGTATTTCAAATGACTTTTTGCTGGAACTTTCTCCCTTCTCCTTCTGTCCCCCTTTTTCCAGGGGCGAAGGGGTCAATTGGTGGCCTTTCAGAAGGAAAAGTACACCTGCTGTTGAAGTTGAGCTCACTACTGTGAGAACAGAGATGTGAAGCTTGAGCTGGTAGTTGTTGCCTGAGTCTGCAACCTGGGTAGCTAAAAATAGATGACTTAAAAAAATTGGATTTTTAAAATTTAAATTAGATGCAGTTTTATTTTTAAAACTAAACCTATTTAAAATTTAATTTGATATTGATCAACTATGTTAATGCCTAAACTTACTATAATTATTAAAATCACTGAAATTAAATTAAAAAACAATATTAAGCAGTGCAGGTTTGTTGCCAAGTTTTAAAGAAAGTCACATCACTGGCTAAGCACTAGAAAATGGAGTTTGGTAAAGTGCTAAACCAACTTTTGCCAGCAGAAGCCCCTTCTGCAAATACAGAAAAAATTTTTTTGTTTATTTATCTAGTTCTGTGACTAGTTAATTCAGAGCTGAGAAACCAATTGGGAGTTGAAAAAGCAGTTGAAAAGTTTGTTTTCTCCTACCCATCTATGAATAAAAATGAGATGTGAGAGAATGAAATCTACTTGTCCCAAAATCTTGAACATGGTTACCAGAAACAACTAGTTTAATTACAGATAATACTTTCTCTGTTTAATAAATCAGTTAGCTTTAAATACAGAATATGTTTTGATATAACTTTTTTCTTGTGTATTCAGCACATTTTAAGGTAGTTTTAACTAATTAAAACAATTTTAAAATGCTGTTTTGTACACTTTTAATTGCATTTGAATTACCATCTAAATCGAGCTTGACAAAAATCACGAGTAAAAAAAAATCTAGTAAATATGCATAATTCCCTATTTTCTAGCATAATAAACAGATATAAATTTAAGAATCAGAATAAATCCAAATTAAGCTATATAATTGCTTCAATAAATGTGTATAGATAAAGCTTTTCCTCCTGGTTTGCAAAAAGAAGCACTGCATTTAGTGTTAAAGCTATATTTAGTTGCAAATCAACATGTTTTGATGGTTGCCAACCACTGAGAATCAATTTTTCTTTGGGAAAATAACTAAAAAGTACCAATGCAAAAGAAGATTAGATTGATGATTTAAATTACCATTTCCTGCTTGCTAATTTAAATCATGATTACAATCAGTGATTTAAATCTCTTTGATTTAAATTCATCCAACCTGCCTGCAGCCCTGTACCTGAGCTGTTCCTGTGGCCAGGAGAGAAGAGACAGCTCTGTGGCCTACCACTCTAACATTCAGCTCTCTCTGACTCTGCTCAGGCTTCCGAAAGCATCTAGTTAGGCATGCTCAGAAGCTTTAGCAGGATCACCCTGTTACTGATAACCTAATCCTATCTTCATAGCCACTCCCATGTATTTATCATTATACTTACTTTCTTCTTCAGCTTTTATTTAATGAGCTGCCTGAGCCATGTGCTTTCATCCACTGATATTTGGTACATCTGGCCCAGCGGAAGAGCCCTTGGACTTCAGTTGAGACATGTACCTATGGAACTTCACAAATGAGTTGGCCCCCTTATCACATGGATTGCTAGTGTGGTTGTTAGGCGGATGAAAAAGAAAGGACTTAAATGTTAATAAGGAGGATCAAAATGGTAAATAAAACCAATAAAAAATTAGCCTTCATTTGATGACAGAACTTTTAAAAAGAGACAGTCACACTAGGAAATAATTCCAAATAACTTAAATTAAAAATACCTTCCAAACCTTTTCATCATTTTCCCCCCCTGCCATAAAATACTGTATTCTTCCTAATTCTTTATCTCTTCTGGCTTCATCTTATGGAGAAGTCATAGTGCTGAATTTGGGGCATATTGGCTTTTGGTCAACACTGAGGCTATGTCTACACTGCAAAATTATGTGGACCTCAGTTACTTCAGCACTATCAACACAAGGAACAAAGTGTGCACATGCAAAAGCAATGTAATAACTACAGCGGCTATCTGAGAAGCACAAGCATCTCCTGGTGCATGCCCGTCTCCTTTTCCTTTACCTTTCTCCTCTCCATTCTGTCCTTGTCCATGCTGTCTGCTAGGGTAACCCTCCAGGCCCTGTGCTCGTTCTCTGATGCAGCACTGGCTTGCCAGATCTCTTGGAACATGTCATACTGAGTTCTCTTCTCTCTCGTCTTATCTGACTCAGGCAGGCCACAGGTGTGGCAAGGGAGACCCTGAAGGCTGCAATGGCTGCAGCTGCAAATATAACACATAGAGGTGCCATTGTTAATGTGTTCATGTTGCAAATTGAAACTGAAGATACTGAACTCACTCCCCTTCCTCCGCAAAAGTTGTACACATGTAACCCTTCTGCCAGCCGAATTGATAGCAGCAAGGACCGGGTTCAATACATAGGGGTCCCTTCCCTACGACATAATGCAAAACCAGCTCGAGCGCCCACCCAGTGACCTGAGAAAATCTTACACGCACCCCTGGGCGTCTCAAAGAGGCAATACTTCCCCTCTTGCAAGCACAGAGTCTCGGTGTAGCAGAAAAGGTTTAATTACATGAGAGAAACAACAAGCATTAAATTGGGAAAACACCTCAACTAGAGTTCATAGACCAAACCGTGAGCAAAGACCCATGCCAGGAAATTGGGCCGTATCCTTTTCCCTGGGCTCTTGAGTCCAGCAACCCCCAAATCACCCCAAGACTCCAAAGTCCAATAGCCCAAATGTCCCTAGAGTCCAGCAACCTAAAGATCACCCACAGTTCCAAAAGTCCCAAAATCCAAAAGTCTCTGTACCGGGTCAGTGCAGCCCCAGAGTTCGAGATTCTATCTGCAGAGGTTCCCCTCCCCAGTCTGGGTAGAAAGGGGCACCTTAAGTCGTCTGGAGCCAACTGACCTGCCTCTCCGTGTGGTTCTGCTTCCGCCTTCTCCACAAACTGTTCCGCTTTATCAGTCACTCCACTCTGCTCCTCCAGCCGTCCTCACAAACTGCTCTGCTCCGCCAGCTGCTCTGCTCCAGCAGCCTCCCCGTGATCCGCTCCAGCCATCCTCACAAACTGCTCGGCTCCGCTCGTTCCGTGGGCCACTCCACCCATCCCACAGCTGCTCCGCTCTGCCAGCTGCTCTGCTTCACCAGCTGTCCCGTGATCTGCTCCAGCCGTCTCCACAAACTGCTCAGCTACGTTCACTCCATGGCCCCACAAACTGCTCCACTCCGCTCTGCCAGCTGCTCTGCTCCGCAGTATAGCTTCAGGCTCCCCCACTACTTAGCACAGTACTCAGTGCTCTCAGCTCAGCAATTCCAGCTCTTTAGTGATTTGAGTTCACAGTAGGGGAGCCCCAGTGCTGGTGCATCAATAGCCCAAAGTGAGTTCAGCTCAGTAACCTGTATCTAAATTCTTAAGGGAATCAAAAATCAGCTCTGAAATTCCACAGTGGAGAGAGGAGTAGGTGGAACTGGTGCTTCCAGCCCCTCTCAATTCAATGGGTCTTGGAACCCATGTCCCTTGTCTAGCAAGTGCTATTTAGTTGATAGTGAAACTCTTTATAATAAAACAATTTCGTAGTTCCTCATTTACTTAATCAGGCTGACAACACTTTATTCCTCCTGCCCCAATAACAAAGAAATTTGGGGATCCCACAGCTGTGAGAGTAACCATTTTAGGCTGCCGTCGGCTATGCTAGGCGGAGTGGGTGTGCCTATGCAAACACGATCAGCCTCTGAAATTCTTTTCCACACTCGCCATAATTCACCACCAGATGTCAGGGTAGAGCTCATCCTGACTCTGCTTACATGCACTACATTCTCACTTTTTCTTGGGATGGATAGATGGTGAGTATGGCCTTCAGGGGGTATTGGGGAAATGAGGGGGGAATAGCTTGGTTGCATGATTCTAGTGGTATAGGACAGTGGAATTGTATACTGGCACCATTATCTATGGGAAGTGATGATTTTAACTCCTCTCTCCTGAGGGTAACAGCGGCAAAGAGAGCACAACTGCTACCGGAATCCCGATGCCGCTTGGGCCCATATGCTGCTAGCTTGTGTGCTGCAGTGGTGCCTGCTGAAGTAATCACTGAATGGCATAGGAAAGTGTCCTACCATGTATGAAGAAATAAAGCATTCCTCCCCAGAAACCTTTGTCAGAGGATTGCAGAGTACTCCCATGAAAGTTTCATTGAGATCTCTAGAAAGGATTCACTGGACATCCCAGTGCAAATAAAAAACCTGGTTCACGTGGCCCCCTCTGCCTAACTCTAGAGTTAAATGAAAATCACATATCAACTCTTCCCATCTTAGTTGTTCCACTAAGAGCACAAGTAAAAAGAGCAAATTAAAGATGTGTCTTGTTACTTTGGCGGTTCCATCTCTGTAACTTCAAAGCAAACAGCATACTTACCAGAGGTTCCTTCCCCTGCACCAGGCTTGTCCATGCTCGACTATCTGGACTTCCTGGATTGCAGTGGAGAGAGAAATTTCTTCTGGCTCACTACACAGCTGGATCCCCTGGTCACCTGTCCCTCATACTCCTCCTCCTCTTCCTTGTCCACTTTATACTCCATGCTGTTCGTGGCAGGGGCCTGTGACTCGGATTCCTTGGAAGAAATATCCATGATACTCTTGGAGGTGGTGGGGAGGGCTCTGCCAAGGATGGCATGTAGCTCTTTGTGAAAGCAACAGGTCTGCAGATCAGCCCTGGATCAATGGTTCGCCTCCTTGGCCTTCTGGTATACCTGCTGCAGCTCCTTTGCTTTAACACGGCACTGCTGATAGTCCCTGTTGCAGCCCTTCTCCTGCATCCCCCAAGCAATCTGCTCGTAGATGTCCACCTTTTTATGGCTAAATTGGAGGCTTCTCCCCACAGACCCAGGAGATCCAACACTACATGTCTACTCCAGGCACAAGTGTGTCTGTAACGTGTAGTTGACATGGTCAGCTGGGCATTTGCACACAACAGTAGAGAGCTGCTCGGTGTGCTCACTAAGCTGGGCAACCAGAAAAGGGAATTTCAGTAATTCACAGGATTTTAAAAGGGAGGGGTGGCTTCCTGCCCACCTGGCCCCTTGGCAATGAAGATCACAACAGTGACCAGAGTGGTCAGTGTGGGGTAGCTGCTGGGGGCCAGTAACAGGTTGATGTAAGTTAGGCAATGTCTACACTATCATTGTGGCAACCTAACTATATCAACTGTGATTCTATGCTGCTTGGGGGGGTGGTGTTAGTAAGTTGGCGTAGCAGGGCACTTATGTTGGCAGGAGCTGATTTTAAGTGAAAATACGTCTACAGCTAGGTCAACATAAACTGCCTTGCATTAACCTAGCCGTCTAGTGGAGACCATGTCTTAGATGTAACAATCACAGCATTAAGACTGCATTGCAGAATCACAGAAATAGGCCACTGGGGCCTGATCTTGGTACCGTTGACTTCAGTGACAGCCAGTTTTGTTCCCAGATATCAGTCTGATGTACAGTTGGATGTTCTTTGCAAAAAGTCCTATCATTGATGTAGAAGGATTGCTGTCAGTAAAGTATTCCTGTCATTAATGCACCATGATTGGCGGCAGCGGCAGTGTTACTACTGTGATATATCGCTATGCAAACACTACAGCTGGAACTTTGCAAAGGAGTTAGGTGCCCACATCCCATCAGGATTTTGACTTTAATTCCCATAAGCTCGTTTAAGAAATCTCGGCCTACATGATAACCACTGTTCAACTGCATGCAAATGCCCAGGTGAAAAGATTCCAGAAAAGGCTGAGCTACAGGTGATGTTAAACTGTTAATGCAGCATGCCTCATCTGCAGCTGAAATATGACTCTGATGCTCCAAGTTATGGGTGCTGTTTCTCACCTTGTAGGGCCACTCAAATTCAATTGCAAAATATATTTTTCTGGCCATGAGTGTGTAATTCATTGTGCCTCTGTTATAGATCTTCATGCCAGTGGTTATAAACACTTTGATTTCTCTAGAGCCCCATTGGAGGTGGTAGTTGTCAAACTGCTGCTCAGGGCAAAGGATGCTTTTGCTTGCTTCTCATGAGTCTAATTCTGCAATCAATAAACCACTCTAAGTCCTTAAGTTGGATCCTATGGTGAAGTCATAGGGGCTGTGCCATTTTCGCTGACTTTGTGCAGGTCAGTGTCAACACCCGAAGATATGGTTGCCACATTTGTGGTACAACACCTACCCCTTCAGTACCACAGGACATATGGGATAATCTTGAGTCCATAAAACTGGACTGTTGGCAGTGTGTACTGAACACTTTTACAGATTTCCTAGGACAGCTTCCTCAAAAAAGAGACTATCCTGGGAGAACTTGAACAGGTGGTAGCAAAGGGCCCCTGGCAGCGATAGTCTTCTTGCATTCGGAGCCAGTCCCCATTCATCACTTTGCTATGCATATGCTGTCAACAGCTACAACAGAAAATTGGTGATCTCATGCCAGATATTTAATTGTGGTTTTAGTGTTTCACCACTTATGAGGGATAAATTGGTCTCCTTTTCATAGGCTTATCTTGTACACTTTGTTTCTCAAGCACCATCCTGTTTAGAAAGTTTTACTTTCATTATTTTCATTAATCCCTCAACATTTTCAAACTGAAGACATTTTGTGATCACATCCAGAATACACCTTTGCAGTTGGGAAGGTGTGGGCAGGTGGCTTGCTATCTACTTTTACCCAGGGCTACACTTTGTGTTGGCTCTAGTTCTCCTCGTACTTTTCAGCAAGCAGCTTTACTTTAGCAGCTCTTACAGTGACTTATTTTGGAGATGCCAGAAACAGCAGATGAAAGGTGCAAACATCCGTTGGTGGTTGAGAGCAAGACCAATGAGCAAAGTTACAGTGGTTGCTATTATAATCTCAGCATTCACTGGCAATTATCTATGTGTGGAATTTGAGATACTGCAGTTATTTCCTATTCTAAATATAGGGGGGATATGACATTATCTAATCTACCTAGATATTTTTAAATCACCCACTTCCTGTGGAATGTAGGTATCTCAGATGCTGTGATGAGGGAACTGTTGACAAATATTGATTTTTTTTTTTTCTGAATTGAAGAGTAACCACTGTACATAAACTCAAGTTGAAGGCATTGGAACATGTCTACAGACAATATGACTCCTCTGGCATCCATAATAATAGCAGTGTTGCATGTTAGGAGGAACAGCAACACTATCTAGATCCATTTGAAATGACACCAAATAGTGCTATTCATCTCTCAGTAATACCTAGCCATTATGTAGCACTTTTCATCAGTAGATCTCCAAGCACTTTAGCAAGAAGATCAGCATCATTATCCCCATTTTACAGATATGAAACTGAAGCACAGAGAGACTTGACTTGTCCAAGGTCACCTGGCAGGGTAGTGTCAAAGCCAGGACTAGAACCCCAGTATCCTGAGTCCCAGTCCAATGCTCTAGTCACAAGGCCATACTGCCTCCCTCCCAATACATCCAAAAACTTTATGAAAAATGTTAGATGTAGTTAAACATTTTGGGTGTTACTACATTTAAATCATCTATATCCATTTTTCTCTTTCCATGAAACTACACTTTAGGGAAAAATGGTATAGATGAGTAAAATGAATAATCATTATCAGAGGGGTAGCCATGTTAGTCTGGGTCTGTAAAAGCAGCAAAGAGTCCTGTGGTACCTTATAGACTAACAGACATATTGGAGCATGAGCTTTCATGGGTGAATACCCATTTAGTTAAGGCTCTATACCATCAGGTAATCAGTCACAGGTGACGGAGCATATTCAGTTCCGACAGGCACATGTCGGGACTGAACGAATACAAGGGAACATCAGAGAACTGGTGGATTGATGGAAGAATGAGCGAGGGGAAAGAGTTTGGGTTGACTGGACAAAGATGTACGGGATGGGAAATTTGGAAATTCAGAAACATCTGTAATTTGAAAACCAGCCCCAAGATAGTGGGCATGGATTAGATGCTGCTTCAAATATACAACTCAAGCAACCCATTAATGCTTTATTAGACTTAGTTGCCTCTTGATGTTCCTCAACACTGCACTCAATATCCTTTTCCTGATCCCGCAGCTGGTAGTATTACCTTCTTACTATGCTTGTATTCTTGGGAACTGGATTTATATCCATAGAAATTGGACTCTGTGGTCCTCTCCACTCAAAATGTTACCTTGCTAGAGAATATGGAATTGTTTTAGGATACAGTGCTATTCCGTTATTTCTAAGGCCTATTCTCTCTTTCCTGAGTAGTTTCCAGCCAGGTATTACTGCAGTCCAATCTCAAGGTACTCGTCTCTGTTGCTAGGCGTTCTGGTGCACTTATTTTGACGTTAATCTTTTTGCATTGGCGTATGAAGATTTTTATAGTTTAGGGTGTGTGACTGTTATTATTTTACCTTTCTGTTACTTTCCCTGAATGTACCTCTGATCTCCATTTGTTGCTCTTCGGGTTCCAATTTAATTTCTGTCTCATCCTTTACTATCAGATACTATTACTATTTGCATCCCAGGTCTGTTTCTGACCTGAGTGTCCCTTAGCGCCTGCCAGCTTTCCTGCTGCTCCTAGTTTAAATAATCCCCTATCACCTTGTTGGTTTTCTAAACTAGCTATGTTGTCCTACTTTAGTTCAGGTATAGCCCATCTCTTCTATACAGACTCCCTTCCTTACCCCCCCAAAATCCCCAGTCCTTTTTAAAATTTAAATTCTACAACTTCATGCCATCTTTTCATTCATCTATTGAAACCCTGAATGTCCCCCTGGCAAGCTGACCCTGGAAGTACTCCTCTTTCAAGGGTGCTTAAAATGTATGGATAGGTGCCTTTCTTGGGATTTCTTTAAATCTACTAAATATATGGCACCTGTCCATACACGCTATGCACCCTTATTACTTAAATACATCCTAAGGGCAGCAGAATAATTTATGCTAACCTGCCACCAGTAGGCCAAGCAACTGAAACTCAACTCTCCCTTTACAACTTGCCCCCTATTTACAAATGCCTTGGGGTGAGGGTGGGTGGAGACCATCTTTGCAATGTAGTCTGAAGGCCATCAGATTCCAGCTATTTTGAACCAGGAGGGGTCAAATTCCAAAGTCATGGGACCCTATTGGAAAAGGTCTACCAGCAGCCCTCCTCCCACCAACAGGTCTATGGCTTGACTGGCCCTGTTGATTTCAATGGTGGCAATATGGCATGGGTAGAGAGTAGATGCCATTTAGTTTCCAGGACCTCTCTTACACCTGCCTATGTCATTTGCATCAATACATACCTCAACCACCACTGGCTCCTCTATGGCACCTGGTGGGTTTATCTTGTGAGTTTTGCCACCTTCACACCCATTAGGCAAGTCACCAAACAATTTTGAGTCACCGCACCCCCAATTATTGATATTTTTAATGATTTAGTGCTCGGTTAACCTGTATATGTCTCTATGGTAACCCTGTGGCATGGAGTGACCTCCTCAGTGTAGAAGGAATCATTAGTCTCTTCTATTGAATTAGGATTTCTCTTGGGGCTATTTGCCCTTCCATTCCAACTTGAACTCCTCTCATCATAAGACCAGCTTCCTCAACTGCATGATCAACTTTCCAGTTCTGAAGTTAGCCCACTCCAGTGTCCTACTACTTGGTCTCGCTAAATAATTTTCTCTCTCTGTGGCCTACCAGCACTACCAGCTTCAAAATAATGGGTAATTAGGTAGCCAAGTTTAAGAAGGGTTATAGGTTTCATAATTTTTTTTAAAAGACAGCATTTTAGCATTAAGCAAGAAAATAGATTGAATCTGCAAGTACCTGTGAACGTAAAACTGTCATCCAGCTCAATGATTCAGAGAATCATCATACAATTAAAAGTTTGGCATTTGAACATAACTGATAGTTTTTTGCCATGAGCAATGTAAGAATGCCGAGTCAGTGCTATCCCTATTTGCATTACAAAATTCACATATTAATAATTAATACTTCTATATATTCATCTTGCCACCCACATAGTTACTTTGAATTTCTAAGCACAGATCTCACCACCCACACGTTCATCTTGAATTTTCAAGTGCACAGCACAGCTCAGCAACTATGTATTTATTTTACATTTGAAAGAACACAAATCAGTACTTTCCATAGTTCTGTGGCGGGTAGGTGCATGTTAATCCAAGCTATGTGTGCAGGATACAGGCAGATGCAATATTTCTTATGGCCATAATTTTTGAAAGTTGCTACTAATTTTGGATGCTCAACAATGTACACCTCCTGGTCTCATTTTCCAAAGGTGCTATGCAGTGAAAACTCCTTTTGATTCCAGATGAAGTTATGAGTGCTCAGCATCTCTGAAAATCAGGCCCCAATTGTCTCAAGTTATGTAGCCAAACAATTGAGGCACCTAAAATCTTGACACTTGACAAAATTGGCCTATATGTACCAGAGCACTTGTATGTTACAGTTATTCTCCTAAAGCCCATGTACTGATAGACTGACAGTAATTTTTCTTCACATGGAACATTCTCCAGAATTAAAAATCCCACTTGAAATGTACATCCAGTGTGTGCTTCTCAGAAGGTTTTCTGTTTCTTCTATGGGGACTCCCAAGTGCAGAAGTCAATCTTCTGTTTTAGTACCACATGTGGTATGTGTGCAGTATTAAGACTGAGTACAAGTGGAGTTAAGAAACCTGACATATTTACTTTTATGAGGATTTAAAATGGTCATGGCTATTTTTTGCTGGGTATGCCTGCTTCATAACAATCTATATACACTATATATGAGCAGCTCACAGCAATGTCGTTCCCAAAACCAGAATCATATTTAACTGAAAGATTGAACCCTTTGATGCTTGTACAGATTTGTGTTCTCCTAATGCAGGTGGCAACAACGATTTGAAGAATGGGAGAATTTCACTTCATGGTGCCTGATTCTCCTTTACTGCATTGATCCTGTGTAGTCACACTTGTGCCAGTCTGGTAGCATTGTAGCAGTCACTGTGCTCTGGTGTGAATAACTACCACAGGGAGTATGGCATCAGTGGAGAACTGTGCTCTATGGGCTGGATTCGCAAAAGGACTTAGGCACCTAACTGCCTATTTTGGCATCTAAATCCCAGAGTCAGGCCCCACTGTGAGTCACAAAACTACTGCTCAGCTGCTGTCAAACCCTGTAGGCACCTAAACTCACTCGGCACCCTCAATTTTTGCAATACAGGTTCCCTCAGGACCTGTATGTTTGCAATACAAGTTCTCTAGATGCCTAAGTTTCTGACTCTACATAAGCCCCATACCAGGGCCTATGCCCTGAAACAGTTCACAAATGGGGGAATAGATAGTCCTCTACCTAACTAGCCTGTGAGAACCGATCCAGTAAGGGTGCTCAGAACTGGTCTACCAGACTGGTTCCTATAGAGAAACCTACCCTAAGGGGAATGAGAGAGGAGGAGTTTGACCACCTCCCTCGTAACTTTTATCCTAGTGGTGAGGGTACTTATCTGGGATGTGGAAGACCCCTGATTCAAGTCCCCCCTCCACCTCAGGGGAAGAAAGGATTTGAACAGTGACCTGTGACCTCTCAGGTCTGGGCCCTGGCTGTTGAGCTAGGGCAGTGATTCTCAAACTCTACTGGTGACCCCTTTCACATAGCAAGTCTCTGAGTGCGACCCCCCCATATAAATTAAAAAGACCTGTAAATATATTTAACACCATTATAAATGCTGGATTCAAAATGGGATCTGGAGTAGGGCTGACAGCTCGTGACCCCCTCATGTAATAACTTTGTGACCCACTGTGCAGTCCTGACCCCTCGTTTGAAACCCCTGGGCTAGGAGCTATTCTGATGTGGGGCTCCCTTGGTCTCTCCTGTTGAAGCTGTTTTACTGTAGTTTTTTTTTTTTTAAGTTATTGGAGCAGGGGGACTGGATTCTGGGTCTCCAGTGTGAGTGTTCTAACTCCCATGCTACGGAGTCTCTCATTGGTTAAAAAACACCATCACACCACTAACAAACCCCCACCAAACAGCATAGGTACCTAATGCTGAGAGACGGTTTGCATCTGAGGACCCCAAGTGGAGAGAGGTGCATCCCTGCAGCCTGGGCTGATGCACCCATCTCTGAGAGGGGGGCCAGGCTTTACACACACCTCTCATTTTAGCATCTTCCATTAGCTAGCTTAGGCAAGGAGCCACCTGTTGTGCCATTTTTTTGTGAATTCCATTCTCAGGCACTTGCCAGTCTACATGCATTGTATAGGGCACCTAACCCAGGCTTTGTGAACCCCAGTGATTTTTTCCAAGCGCCTAAAATTAGACATGGCAATGCTCATCATCCCCATGCCTCCGCTTCTTTGTGAGCCTAGCCCTATCTGTATATTCTGGATAATGGAGGAGGACAGGCCCTCAGAAATATTGCCTTCTCTGTTGACCGTACTGTTTCATTTCTCTCTCCATCTTTCTTCTCTGATCCCGGAGTCTTGATGCTTTGCAGGATGCAGAGAAATCTTGCACCAGAGAATGTGCTTGAAAGATTGTCCCCTACCTCTCCTCCCCTTTTTCTGGATAGCATCTGCCTTTCACACTGTGACCTTGCTGAGTTATTAATGTGCCATGGTCTGTCAATTAAAATATCCTGTTACAAGTCAGGTGTCCCATCAGGGGTACAATGACTGAAAGAAGGTAAAATATGGAAGAATATGTTTCACGTCAGTGGAAGTGGCAGAGGCAGGAGATGAATTGGATTCCTTTTAGATAAATCTTTTATGGATCAGCAGATTTATTCAAAGTTATTTAAAAAGCAGTTAACATTCCATTAGCAACAAACTGCGATCTGTGTCAGCAGTAAGACACTGTTCAGTCATTTATTTTAGGGCGAGATGCCTCTGCAGGGAGAAATGCAAGTATTAAATGTCTCTTGCAGGCAGATAAATACCAAGGCAAAAACAGGGAGTTTATCTTTTTGACTCTAAATGTTAGACCTGCCTGTTAAGGTCTTATTTACATATGTTGTTTTTTTTAAGTTGCTTACTCTATGCGAGTGAAAAAGCAAAGTTACCATTTTCAAGATAGTTCAGGTTTGTGATCAATTTTTTTTTTAAATATACAGATTTGCCTGCTGCAGTATCATTTCATTCAAGCTGGGACATTGTTGGCTCAGCATTATATCCTCTGCAAACACAGCTTGGATCCCAAAGACCTTTTCCAGAATAATACCTTCCCCAGCTGCCTTAAAAGAGAGCTCTTTGTGGACCCGTGCACTGATGTGCTCTTTCCCTGATCCCCACCTCATTAGGCAGTCTTTATCTCTGCAAATCTCCTTACTCTGGCAAAATCTACACTGAAATGGGTGGCAGTTTTGTTTCAGTAAGGTTTGCCAAATTTGGATCTGAATGTTCTTCGAGGAGCGTCCCTGTGGGTGCTCCACTTTAGGTGTCTTGGTGCCCAGTGCTTGTAATCGGAGATTTGTAGTAGCAGTGTTCCGGTTGGCCATGCACACATGGCTGCCGTCTCACGCCACCCTGAGTGGCTACTTAGCATGCACAGCCAACCATCCCTCAGTGCCTTCTATACCTCCTTTGGGTTGAGTTGGAGCGACAGCAGCACTCCCATCTAAATTGCTTATATTCCCACTTTTATTTGTCCCTTTTGTCGGTTTTCATCCATTCCCTGTCCTTATTTACCCACTTAAAAAAAAATTGTTAGCTTCCCCCCACCACCGGCGGGTCTCCACCAATGGTGACTGAACTACGGCTGTTTCTCTGTAGCCCTGAAACTCCTCAGGCATGCCTGGCTCCCCGAGCCTTAAACGCTGCCTGACCTGCAGGCTATCAATTCCTGTATTGGATGGTCATGCTCAGTGCATCCACTGTCTCGGAGAAACCTACATAGCATAGAGTGTCTACACTGCAAGAAATTATCTGCCAGAACACTGAAAGCCAGGGACCTCCAACTAAAATTATTAATGATGGAGAAATCTCTCAGGCCAGCCTCCGGCCCAGAGTCCAGAAGTTCTCCTGGCCAATGGTCTTCAGCAACAGCCTCAGACAAGGGCTCCACCCAAACCATGGCTAAAGACCCTGCACCTAGGAAAGCCACCAAATGTCAACTGCAGTCATCACCACAGAGATCCGCCTAAAAAAGAGTGCTCTCCCGGCGAAAAATCTGCCCTGGTACCAATGGGACCAAGAGACACTGGAAACGTCCAGTACCAAATTGTCCCAAGGAGCCAAGGCACCAATGCGGCCAGGTTCTCACTCAAGTGCACAAGCTAAAGCTAAGCTCCCTAGCTCGGCACCAACAGTGCCGAAGAATGCCTCAGCACCAGCTGGTGTAATGGTGCCACCTGCTGCATTTACACAGCCTCACAGGACCTCGGCAGCAGCAGAGCATGCTATGCTGCCATCCACAGCACCGAGCTTCCCGGTACCACAAACCTTCACAAGACAGGCGGACCTGGCAATCTCCTCTGCGTCAGGAACACAGCTCTTTGGCACCGATGGTATCCCAGTCAGACCAAGACCAACCCAAACAGACACTCTTAGCAGTTCAGCACCTCCATTATCTAGTGATGAGGATGAAAAGGATGATTCAGGTCGTTATACCCCTCGTCATTCCTCCCCAAAATGAGGACCCTCTCACCAACAACCAACTATGCAAGGGCAAAGCTGGCAGGTACAACCATGGATACCACCACCCGTTATGTCACCCAATTAGCCATAGTGGGACATCTACAGAGCCCAAAATCTTAAACCCCCCAACCCACCAGCTTCAAATACCACCCAGTCCCCTTCATCCATGAACCCACCACCATTGGAGGCCAAGGAGGAAGTGGCGGAGAGCCGGAAGAAGCTCCTGAAGGTGATATATTGCCACTCACCCATATTTCGTCCCCGGACGAAACAATTATATCACCACCTCCCACCACAGGTGATGATTTCAAGTCCTTCCAGGACTTATTCAGAAGAGTTGCAGAATCCCTGGACATCTCTTTAGCAGAGCTGTCAGAGACCCAGCACAAACTAATTGACATCTTGCAGGCATCCCCGTCAGCAAAGATAGCTCTGCCCATTAACTCAGTCTTAATGGACCCTGCAAAGACAATGTGGCAGACACCTGCCACTGTCCCACCATCCTGTAAATGCTTCGACAGAAAATACTATGTACCAGCGAAAGGAGCTGAGTTCCTATTCACTCATTCAGCTCCTAATTCACTGGTCGTGGAGGAGGTGTACTGAAGGGGAAAACAACCCCAGTCAAAAACTACACCTTATAACAGGACTGGAAAATACTTAACCTCTTTGGATGCAAATCTTACTCATCTCATTGCAAATTCATATAGCAAATTATTCAACTCTCTTAGCAAAGTACATCTACAACTTGTTCAACAAATTGATCAACTGCCAGAGGAAGCAAAGGAACAATACAAAGCCACAGTTGAAGAGGGCTCCTTAATTGCCAGAACAGCCCTGCAAGCCTCCCTCAACTTTGCCGACATGGCAGCCTGATCCATAGCCACATCAACTGTAATGCATCAAGCATCATGGCTTCGCTTCTTTGGATTCCCTAGAGAAATACAAGCCACAGTTGAGGATGTGCCCTTTGAGGGCCAAAAACTATTTGCTGAGAGCACAGATGCATCTCTTCATACCTTAAAGGACTCATGAACAACCTTGAAGACCTTGGGTATTTACGTTCCCCTGAACAAGAAATTTTATACCCAAAGATTCCATCCTGCCCTGTATTCCCAACCCCAGAAACAATTTGATCAACGCTGCAAGCGAAAACAAGTGAGGCACAGGCAGAACTAGGATCAACCTGCCACATCTCAGTCTTCAACATCCCATCAGTCATTTGGAAGTATTAGTTGAGGGCTTGAGACCTTTGCCTTCTCCTATGCCAGATTATCAGATGACCTCCAGTCTCTTTGTATCAGAGGGGTAGCCGTGTTAGTCTGGATCTGTAAAAGCAGCAGAGAATCCTGTGGCACCTTATAGACTAACAGACGTTTTGGAGTGTGAGCTTTCGTGGGTGAATACCCACTTCGTCAGACGCAGGTAGTGGAAATTTCCAGG
>NC_133769.1:217393671-217502102 GCF_003597395.2 Chelonoidis abingdonii | reverse complement strand
CTGGAAATTTCCAGTACCTGCGTCTGACGAAGTGGGTATTCACCCACGAAAGCTCACGCTCCAAAACGTCTGTTAGTCTATAAGGTGCCACAGGATTTCCAGTCTCTTTGGAGACTGTCTGCTATCGCACTACCCAGAACAACATCACTACAGACAAATGGTTGCTGAAAATCATCCAGAAGGGTTACTCTAGCCCATGTATTTCTGCTCCCCCACACACCCACCTTCCCCGTCCCTTTTCAGGGACCCCTCTCACAAGACTCTGTTGCAGCAGGAAATAAACCATCTCTGGCAACTAGGAGCCGTGGAACTATTACCAGTCCAACACAAGGGAAGAGAGCTTTATTCCAGTTATTTTCTCACACAGAAAAAGAAGGGTGGATGGAGACCCATTCTGGACTTACGCAGACTCAACAAGTTTGTACTGATGCAATGCTTTAAAATGGTAACCCTGGCAACCATAATCCCAGCATTAAAGAAAGGAGATAGGCATTTTGTAGGTCAAGAAATGAGAGCCAACTTTTGGGTCACCATTCATCCAGTGCACAGAAGTTTCCTTTGCTTCACACTAGGCCATCAACATTACCAGTACAAAGTGCTACTCTTCGGATTATCAACAGCCTCAAGGGTATTCTCCAAGGTCCGAGCCGTCACCGCAAGTCACCTGCGCAGACAAGGATTAATGATCTTCCCATACTTGGACGACTGCCTTATAAGAGCACCAACTCAGCACATGGCAGTACAAGCCATACAAATTACTGTAACCCTCCTCACCAACCTAGGGTTTAAAATAAATGTTCAAAAGTCCACCTTGGTCCTGGTCCAGCAACTAGAGTTTATAGGGGCCTATCTCGAGTGCCTCTCAGCACAAGCAAGACTACCCCAAACAGCAATTCCTCAACCTAACCAGACTGATAACAACGGTCACAGACATCCCCCAAACATCCACCAGGCCCCACCAAGCAACTCCTTCCCCTCCCTCCCAGTGCCTCCCACCTGCTGCAATCAGCTGTTCTGCGACATGTAGGAAGACCTGGGGAGGAGGAACGGGGATGGGGCACGCTTGAGGGAGGAGGCAGAACTGGGTGGGAAGAGGTGGCGAAGGGACTTGGGAGAAGGGGTGGGTGAGGCTGGGGGTAGAGTGGGGGTGGAAAGAGGCAGGGCAGGGTGGAGGTTTGGGGGAAGAGGGTGGGTGTGGACAGCTCCTGGGGCAGAATGGGGAATTGAGCACCCTGGGGCCTAGAGGAAGCCGGCAGCTATGAAGTGTCATTTTCACTGTGATTTTGGCATTCTAATCCTCTGTTTCTCTTATGCAGTGATTGGTCTGTTGCTGCCTCTTGCAGGGCTGCAGATAGTTATGAAAATACAACCTCTCTAGTTTGTACAGTTGGGTCTTTTGTTCAAATGGTTTTAGACCTGTAATCTCAAAGCACTTGTTCAAGTGAATTGATGTTTTCTGTTGCTATTTGTGGTGTCCTGAGAGGCCAGATGTTGAGCCTGGGGTATCACACACATGTATTAGTCAGGAAAAAGAAGTTGTGATGCCAGTTCCTTTACCTGGACACACGGAAAGTGTTTTTTTAGTGTCTTGAAAAGGCTAACTGTTGCATGCACAGACACACTTTGTGGGTGGTTTGCAAATCTATTTAAGTCAATATTTTATTTGCCCTGATAAGGGCTATAAACCCTAATGTTTCAGGGCGTAAGTCAACAACTAAATGATGGAGGTTAGGAAGAAAGTTGTTCTAAGAAGTTTTTTCCATAATTGTCCACGATGAAGCCTCTTGCATCGTGCTCATGTGGCCCTGGTGCTGGCCCTTGACAAGCTACTGGACTAGGTGGACCAGTAGTCCAATCTGGTATGGCAATTCCTATGTTTCCTAAGGTGATTCCTGTACAGTTACCAGGGACACTTCTCAGTTAGTCTTAATTTGTGTAATACATATTTCATGTCTTCCTATGAATTGTTTTATGCAGTGTTGTGGTAGCTGTGTTGCTTCCAGGGTATTAGAGAGACAAGGTGAGAGAGGCAAATCTTTTATTGGACCAGCTCTCACCAACAGGAGCTGCTCCAATAGAACATTACCTCACCCACCCTGACTAAATTGTTTGTCAACCAGAAGTTGTTGTGATTTCGTGTAAGATCTAGGATTTGCTTGTGTGGCAAGGTGCACAGATACCATGGTGATGGGGGCTATGTTTATGTACTTACAATGATTTGAGAGAGAAGAAGGGGAAATCTTAGGCCTGGTCTACACTAGGGGGTGTGGTCGATGTAAGATATGCACTTCAGCTACGGCAATAGTGTAGCTGAAGTCAACGTATTTTATTTCGAATTATCTCCCAGCCTCATGGCCCAGGATTGACGGCTGCGGCTCCCCCTGTTGACTCCGCTACTGCCACTTGCCCTGGTGTTGTTCCAGAGTCGACTGGAGCACATTCCGGGATCGATATATCGCGTCTAGATGAGACACAATATATGGATCCCCAATAAATTGATCGCTACCCACCGATCCGGTGGGTAGTGTCGACATACATTAATCTTACAGTCTAAGCTTTACAAGACGTCTGCTTGAGAAACAAGAACTATTTCAGACCATATTTTGTGACGAAGAAGCAAATGTAAGCATTGATTTTGGGATGATGATGATTTCTCCAGGCATCTGTTAATCCAAGTGCCTTCATTGAGTCACTGAATCTTTCAGAGGCCTCATCTTGTGAAAGAGTGTAAAATGACTGGCCTGCAGTAGAATTTAAGTGCATCATTTAAATCTCCTTATGTTTGATGGCATATTGAGTTGTGACACATATTAGGTATTTCCTTTATAATATTTGAAGGATCTGCATTTGAGGTATAAATATTTAGTAAAGAGACTTTTCTTTTGATTTCCCGATAGCAGAATACTATCTGAATTGTTCATTTAAGTTATGGGTGATTCAAGGGATGCGCTTTTGTTAATAAGAATTACACTGCCTGCTTTAATTATTAGATTTTGAATGAAAGAGTTGGAAACCTGACGTGTCCAATACCGCTTTTTTAATGGTCTTGAGTGATCAAATATTTCTTACACAGACACACATTTCCTCCTATGGCTGGACTGAATCTTTACATATATTAAGATGGGTTTGTGAGTGAGCTATTCCTTCTTTCACTCTCTTGTCCTTCTAAAGGGGAGCTGAAGATGAGAAAAGAGTAACAGCCAAAGTAAAGCACTTTATCCTGTCCTTTCTCTTCAGCAGGTCTTTGGCACTACTTGCTTGTAATGGGTGGAGGTGGTATTGAAGTTTGGAGCTGTCACTCTTACCCTGTTAGATTATTGTTGTAATACTATACATGAGCTATGAGACATTGCATCTTCCTCCTCCTTAGAAATAACTCTTTGGAAAGACTTTTCTACTGTAGGTCTCCTTTCAGGACAAATCACTAGTTTCTAACACTACCCTATAACAAAGGTAGTTCTTGAGGACTTCTTTCCTTAGCCCTGAACCTCTACAGCAATTGCTCTTTGGGGCCATCTATCTCCAAATTTTTGCTTGTATTCTTACAGTGGTAGGTCTAATGGCTTGTATTCTTACAGTGGTAGGTCTAATGCTGCTTTCCAGCCTGAAGCAGCATTTTTTGTGTCATTTCAGGTGCCAGCTTCCTTTTAACAACCTTTACCATGACGAAGCCAAGTTGGCCTAGTGAAATTCTTTATAGAGTGCTTCTAACAAGTAATACTGATCTACCCAGAAAACCTTCTGGCACCCTTTCCAGAGATTACGATGTACAATTCTAAGACACTTGTAAACACTAGTGACATCACATTCCTTGATTATATACAGGGGAAAGTAGTCCCTTTTTGTTACAAAGAGCTAATTTTTATCACATCACCTCTGGACGTAGAAAACATGAAGCTAGGAAGTGTAAGGAAACTCATTATTAATATAGCAACAGTCTATGTAATCTATCTATCATATTGTGGATGCTAGCAGAATACAAATGATCTATCTGTTGCAAAAAAGTTGCCCTCAGTTCTTTCACTCTGTTAGATACTATGACAAGTAACATCAAGCAAGGCATATGGCTGATTGTGTGTAACCCATGAGTGAATTTGAATATGTGGAAAATCTATAAACTAGTTCAGGATTCCCAGGAAGGAAATTTTAATGTTAGTACAAAATGTATTAAACTGAAACACTGTATAGAACATAGCTGTGAGGTCATCTTTATGGCCTGTGTGTGTTTATGATGGTGCTTATGCCATATGTACAGATTAGACCTGTTAGATAAATACCACGTTTACCAAATAATCATAGAATCAGTTCCTTTATTTCTGTAATCCTGGATGAACTGCATTTATTTTCACCTTGAATTACCTCATCTGCACTTTGCTCACTAATCCATCTCTGTCAGGATTACATTTTCACACACTTTGAACATCTTGCAAACAGCTGTCATTTAAAAAAAAATGTTTTGCTCAGGTAAAAGCAAGCCTTGAAAAAGACCAATAATCAGTCCCGAATAATGGAATTTAAATTCCAATCTCTCCCTTCCCAACATACACTTGTTTTATTTTACTACAGTGATAGATCTTTCCAAATGACATATAGGGTAGGTCTACACTGCGGGCAGGAGCGGTACCAGAGTTTCTGGCGCCCTAGGCAGAATTCAGGGGGCGGCATTTTGTGCGAGCTTCCGGTTCCACTCCCATTATGCCACCAAAGAAGGACCCTCCGCCGAAATGCCGCAGGCGACAGCGGCAGTCATTGAGCTGCTCAATTGCCTGCCGCTGTTTTCTGCGGCACGTCGGCAGAAGGTCCTTCATCGGTGGCTAGACAGGAGCGGAACTGGAAGCTCCCGCGTGCCCCGTGGGGAGCGCACAAAATGTCGCCCCCCAAATCCTGGCGCCCTAGGCGACCACCTAGAGTCTCCCAATGGAAGTGCCGGCCCTGACTGCGGGGTTAAGTCAATCTACGTTGTACAACTCCAGTTAAGTGAATAATGTAGCTGGTATCAATGTACCTTAGGTCGACTTACTGCGGTGTCTACATGCGCTGGGTCAATAGGAGAAACTCTCCCGTTGCCTTACCTTATGCTTCTCGTTCCGGTGAAGTACTGGAGATGACAAGAGCGTGATTAGCGGTTGATTTAGCGGGTCTTCACTAAACCCGCTAAATCAACCCCTCCTCTGCAGTGGATTGACTGCTGCAGCGTCGATCCACTAGTAAGTGGAGACAAGCCCATAGCAACGTCTCTACGCCTGGCAGCTCATGAGATATTGTACCTCACAACTACAACATCTTTTTATAAATAAAAAAATATTTTAGATACATTTTAGCAGTACTAATTTCTCTTCTTCTACCTTTACATTTGAATTCACAGGGCCAGATTCTAGTCTATGCTTATGTAACTTACGGTCTTCAGTGGAGTTACTCTTGATTTTATACTGGTGTCCTGTCAGAATCAGGTGCACTGTATTTAAGACCAAGGGATTAAAAAGTAGTAATAACTATTATATAACAGTCTAAAACTTTTTCATAAGAGCATTTCTGTAAAATATGTGGCATAAACAAAACACATTTAGCACATTGTGGTAAAAGGATTTTATTGGTGCTTTTTTTTGCACTGACCTACATAAGTCTTTTATAGTTTCACCAGCCCTGAGTAATGATGGTCATTCTATACATGGGCCAGTAAAACACATGCAATTGCCACATCATTTTGTATTCTGTATCTAAATCACACCATTGAAAACAAGGGAATAGTTACAATTAGCAGTCTATTAAGTGTTGGTAGTGCATATGAATAAAGAAAGCCCTTGAAGACTCGAGGTCACTTGCCAAATTGTTTCTTTCAAACAAAGATTAATTGGACGTCATCTCCCACATTATATCCAGGTGCAAAGACAATCTACACACTGCAACACCAAACTTTTTCTTTAACTAATCATTTTTGACTGTACATGGAAGTATAGCATGACTGACAGTTCTAGTTTAATAAAGGAAATAAAATCTGAACAGCCATCCTCACTAATTTTTCATGTAGTTTCGATTTTGGAATTAGTACAATATGTTTTGAATGGATGTGTAGAAAGTTTGCTTAACACTGGCCAGGTCTACACTATGCGGTAAAATCGATTTTAGATACGCAATTTCAGCTACGAGAATAGCGTAGCTGAAGTCGAATATCTAAAATCGATTTACTCACCCGTCTTCACCGCGCGGGATCGATGTCCGCGGCTCGCCATGTCGATTCCAGAACTCCGTTGGGGTTGGAGGAGTTCCAGAATCGATATAAGCGCGCTCAGGGATCGATATATCCCGTCTAGAGCAGACGCGATATATCGATCCCCGAGCAATCGATTTTAACACGCCGATATGGCACGTAGTCTAGACGTGCCCACTGTGAGGTAAGTTTTACTTCCTGTTTACCGCTCTTCCACTCCCCCTCACACTCGTTTTTGTGTGTAGTAATCTAACCTTGGCTTGTATAATGCAGAGAAATTTAAATTCAGTGAAATACTCCATATTTTCCAAAGCATTAGAATCAGAAAACCATTCAGACTATGATCATATGCTGTGTGAACCACTTTAACTTTATCAGACTGCTGCAAACTCTGTGTAAGTGATTTATCTTGAAAGAAATCAGAGGCTGACTTGTTTACTTTTGCGTGGATATAGTGCTGAGTGAGTGATAGAGCACTATGTGCAAAACTGTAGTGTCTCCTATTAAAACCTTACTAAAACTGTGAAGTGCTTTAGTAAGCCTAGCATTAGCCCAAAGCCCCAAATTCTTACGTTTTTTTCCAAATCTGTTTTGCCCAAATTAAAGGAACTCACTGCTATGCTATAAAGCAATTTGTATGATACATTTCATATTTAAAAACTTCCTTGTACAAATTTAAAATCCTTTTGTATTTTCCACTGAAAAAAATATAATATGCATCTATTTTAACATTCATAAAAACCCAAACTTCAGGTAAATTTAAGATAAATTCTTATAATAGAAAAACCCTTAAAACCTAATCCAAGGCACATTAATTTTATGAGTAAAGGTAAGAAACTTCAAATCCTACATCTAGTTGAGAAAGGAACATCTTAAAGCTCCAGAAAAGTGATAGTTTTCACCAGAAACACTCTAATTTTTTACTATAAGTGTGCTACCAAATAAACAATATTGAACTAACCTCGAGGGTTAAAGGCCTTTTTCATCAGATAGACCTTTCTTCAAGACAGAAAGAAATACATTTCGTTCCCCATTACCACCATCAAAGCAGGATGGTCTTAAAATATCAAGATATTATGTATAATTTTAAAATAAGTCTTCCTTGGGTCTTTATAAAAGATTACTTTTCCACAGATGGTAAATTAAGACCAATATAGTTTTATTTTGTTCTTAAGACCAGCGGTGCACCTTTGACAGGGGAGGATACACCAGTGGTAATTAGCTTCAGATTTTCACGTAAAAAGTTGCGCTGTTGAACTGTGGCTGATCTCATGTAACCACTAGTAGAAACTACTTTTGCTGACGCAGTAGGTGGTGTGGTCTGTGGAAGCAGCCCATTGATCTTGTATGTCCATTGCATTGACGCTGTCTGAAAACAAAGAGGAGAGATCTGATATAAAGCAGTCATGGCCTAATACCTTGAAATATATAATAGCTATTTAACACAATGCTTTTAACTAAAAAGCCATTTGTTGTCCTCCATGTAGGGTACCTGAAAGTCACAAAACCAGAACTGCACCCACAGAGAAAAAAAACATCATCATGTAAAACTAGGAAGAGCAATTGATTTTATGAGCTAAGGGTAGTGCACTAAAAAAGACACACAGCCTAGCCCTCTAGGTGATCCACAGGTTTCTTTTTATAGCGAATAACAGTCATGTATGTTCTTTTGAAAGAGCTATTTCACAGCATGATGTGAATGAAAGGAATGAATGGGTTGCTAGGTTTATCTATACACTAGAATTTAATTGTGGCTCTTGTAATAAATGATATTCTAAGTTTTGGTGACTAGTTGGGTCAAGATCGTTAATACATTGAGTCCTACTTTTGTAGTTATGTTATGGAAAGTGGAGCTATGGACTTATATTGCAAACTGTAGTTTAGGAATCTTTACGTGAATTGAACATTACATTCTTTACCTCCTTTATGTATATTTTTACGTAGGCAGCAGTGACCCAGCCAGGCATCATCTAGTTGTGTAGTATATATTTCTGTGTCCAATTGGCAGTCATCTCCTGTAGTGCTTGTGTTTATTAAGGCAGCATGGTTCTTCCTGTCATCCCATATATGTATGCTCAAACAGCACTGATCATGTGGTTAATTGCCTCTTATAGGCATTGATCATGTAGTTAGTTAATTCTTATGTGCATGTCAAAACTTCAGTGCTCTCTTATCTCCTATACCTATCTGTGACTCTCAAGGCAGAATTACGATTGCAGTCATTTCCTGTATGTATGTGTCTGGCTAGGCAGGATCTTGCAGTCATTTCTTCAATATCTGTGCCTAAACTGCCTTAATTTTTAGAGGCATTCCCTCCCTCTGAGTCATTTTAGTACTATCCTTCCTGTCATTATGTGTGTGTGTGCGCGCATACAGTAAGCATCTTTCAATTATTTCCCCTGCAACTAATTGTCAATTCATTGATCTATAGGTTCCTGTTGCCTTTTGCCCTTAAACTCAAGCCTGGATTACTACAAAATGTCTTAATTGTGAGATCTTTTGATGGGGTTGGAATAGTGTGACCAGGCTCTGCACCAGGCTAAAAGAATGGCCTGGTGTAGAGCCTAGTGTAGATGATAGTCCCCCTTTCTCTCTGCTTTGTGATCTATGGCTGCAGTAACACCTACATAGCTGCTTTGGGGGAAGGGGGGGCAGTAACCAGGGATTGTAACATGTCTCCCTCTCCCCTACTCCTCCAAAAAAGAGAAAACAAGATGATATAGAATCTTCTCCTCTCTCCCACTTCCAGTAACAAGGGTTTTATTACTAAAGATAATTAACATTTAGATAGTACTTTATGCATTTACTGTGCTGAACAAGCATTAAATGATCCTCACCACACCATTTAGATGTTATAAATAGGCTTGGAAGGATTAGATTTTTATCTCTAAATGTTGATTTCACCCAACAAACACAAAGCACCAAGAAAAGAAATTTCCATTGATAACAAAAGAAATTTACAGAGTGGCAAAGTAACAAAAATGCTGCTTGAGAATTTACTAGCCTTTGATTTAAGGATAACATGGAGGAGATATTATATTTTATTTTTTATGATCGTTTGATTTAAGAATATTTATTTTTGTATATTTAGATATGATGCTGGCAATTTGTGTTTTAAAGTTTTAACTTTTTTTGAATCTGTCTGTCTGCTGTCATTAAATAATTGTCTGACACCTCCCATAATTTTCAAAACTGAGAATTGGGTCGATTGCATTCCCTAAGGAACTCAGAAGATCAGTGTCAGAATCAGACTTAGAACTCAAGTGTTACTCCCGATTGTATGCTGATTCCACTAGACTATGCTGCTTGTAGGACAGCCTGCTTCATTAGCTGTGTAGCCTATGCAGTCTTCCTACCATGGGCATTGTTGGAGGACTTTTGACAGCTGTATAGTGTCTGTGCTCCAGGATTGGGCATGCTTTCTTTCTTTAGATCTGAGTAGGATTTCCCAGCCTCAATTTGACTGAAAATATAAAATAAATAAAACCCTCATACCAAACATGGATCATCCAATACATATGTGATCAAACATTCCCAGAGTATGCAATGTTAATTCTATAATTATTTAATGAATATGGCCTGGATAAACCACTAACAAATAAACTAAGAGGAAGATTAGGTCTTCTCCATCTCTCATTTCCACTAAAGCATCCCATGTTTGTAACGATACACATGAAGACAATTAGAGGGATGTGAGAAGTGGGGCACACAAAAAGATATTTATCTGTTTCTAGTTTGTCATCAGTCTTATGGTTTGCTGTTCATAACAGATTTCAGATATCAATAATTTTTATTTCTAGAGTCAATGCAATAATACTTCCTCATGACATTAACTGCCATCCTGCCACTGCTAAAGTATATATTAGATTTGACTTGCAATTATTTGCTTATGTTCCTGTCACAGATAACTAGTGTTCACAGGTTCCAGGGCATTAGAATGTATGCTTTTCGGGGCAGGAGCTGTCATTTATAATATGGTTGTACAGCTCAACCCAGTTGTGACTTCTAGATGCTACTACAATATAAAAAGGAGCATTAACATTAAATATTTTATGAAAATAATCTCCAAAATTAAACAAGAAGCTTAACTGCGAATGTGTTTTATCTATGCTCAAAAGCTTGTCTCTCTCACCAACAGAAGTTGTTCCAAACAAAGATATTACCTCACCCACCTTGTCTCACTAAGAGAGGAAGCAGCCTCTCCTGCTGAATCTTTAATATCAGAACATCTTTCCATTTATAGGGAATGTTTTTTTGAAAATGGTTGGCTTTAAAATTAGCACTCTTGACTTTACATGAGGTGTTAAATTAATTACCTATGCTAAACAGAATTATTCTGCAAAAGTCATGATATTTCTGGGATATACAAACACCAAAATAAAGCATAATATCATTAGATCTTTCATCATGCATGTATAATATTTTTTTAAATAACCCCTCATTATCATTCTACTAAAATCTGAATCAAAACCTAATTTTATATTGTGTTATTATATATAACAAACTGAGTAGTTAATCCTTATCCTAAACCCTATTTAATACTATACATTGATGGACCTGCCTTCATTTTCTGAGAAGATAAATGCAGTCAAGAGCAGGTGCTGACAAAGCCAGCACCAGGACCTTATGTTCAAAGATAACTGTCATTTTTAAACAGAAATTTTCCTCTGTGGTTAGCTAATTGCCTTATTAACTCCAGCAGAAGGTGAAATGGTTTCTCTTTCTTCATTATGGCAGATTAACAATTTAGTTTGAAGAAAATTTAACCTCAGGATCATACTCATTGTGTGCATGATTCATTGAACAGTTCAAGGCTGGAGAAAAGATCTGATAAGGCTGGAGCAACTAAAATTTACATTGAGGTACAGAGTTGCTAAGAAATCATTCCTGCTCATAAAATCCATATGTGATGTAATTTTACAATCTGTAGTATTCCTATCTTGTTTTGGGCAGGGATTTAAGTCAAGCTGGCAGGTTCTATCAGCAATCAGTTTTATTACCCAGCAGTTTTTAAACATAAACTCTATTGCCTTGTGTTTTTTTGATATTTGATCATTACATATGCATGTTTATGTTCATTTCTGCTGTATTTCTAATGAAGTATATCATCCATTGTGCTGCCTTTTCATCAGTGCTCTCTACTAATGTGCATTGTTAACGAAATGGCAGTTACATACCTATTTTAGATTTGAAGTCAATAAAATACCATTGAATCATGTTCCTTCTGAGTTTCCTCCTCTTATTTAAGATGGAAAGAAATTTATAATCTGAAGAGAGATTTGGGATGGTTCTACTGTAATGTACTGAGACTAAGTATTCTTTAAAGATTGTTGTAGTCCATAATGAATTAAAAAAATAATGATTTAGGATTAAAAATTATAAAATGACCAAAACCAATTCCTTTCTTAATGGACTGTCATGATGAACTGTCTCTTTAGTTGTAGCTAATTTATAATCTGCAACAATGGTAGTTCACCTGGTATAAAAGTCCTGCTGTTAATCAAGGATTGAAGTAAATATGTCTTACTGTGAAATGATGTGTTTAAAAGGGGAGCCCCCTTTCTTGGATATAGAGTTTGCTGAAGGGGCAACTGCAATTATTTCTAACACTGCAAATTATACAGTACAGCTACCAAGGTCATTTGTTTAATACTGTACGTCAAATAACCCACCATTTACTACAGTTTTACTGATTATGAATATTCTGATCATCATGACACCTGCAGATTGGCCCAGTGAGAGAGACTTGAGCATGGAATGTTTGGGGAGTGAGGTTCAGACAAAGCATTTTTATTATTAAGTCTCAATTTATCTTACAGCATTAAATGTATTCTTCATTAGTGAAGGAATATCTGAAATTTGGTAGGTTCTTCAACCAGGATAATATGTGAAGGCGTTGATGTTGTGGTGGGGAAGACACACACTGCTTCTTTGACCTGGAAAGGTTTGCACCATATAATCCTACATCTCTTACTTGCACACGTAATCCCACTGATTCGCGTAAAAGTTACTGTGTCAGGTCCATATTTCCAAACAAAGAAACTTGCATCTTTTCTCTTTACTTAGTATTATGATGATGAGTTACAATAGGTACAACTGTATAGAGAATAGAATACAGACGAGTCTCATCTTACGCAGGGGTTCTGTTCTGCGGTTAGCGTGTAAAGCGAAAACCGCGTATAGTCAAAATTACATTGAGTTGAATGGCAGGCGAATCGCCAGCACTACAGTTACAGTATCAAAATTGTTGTTTTTCTCTTTCTCTTTTTTTTTTTTTTTTTTTTTGGTTTTTGCTGACCACGTAAAGCTGAAATTGCGCATGTTAAATGCGCGTAAGATGCGACAGACCTGTACTGACATTGAGGGTCACTAATGGAATTCTAAAGAAAGCACATTGATTAGACTAGGGTATTGTATTATAGATACAAAGGAATGTGTTCCTGAAAATAGTAATTGTCTAGTAATGAAAAAGGTATCTTTTTAAAAAGCTTGTGATCAATGCAATGTCTGTATCGTCTGCTCCATATTATCTTTGTTATTTTTGATTACATGGTTTGAAGCACTATGACCTCTTACTACTTCCAGTTTTCATGGGGCACTATGCATATTCATATGTCAGTTTTGACTACAGCACCTATTGAACTTTGGAACGGTTTACTGGAGTACCTTAACTATTTTGATTGGCTAAGTGTTTTTCTGTTATGATACACTAAGCCTTTTGTGGGGGCAGGCTGGATGTTGATAGTGGGAACTCTTCAGGTAGCAATGAGGAGAAAGGTGAGCAGGAAAGAAGGAGTGGAGGAGAAATGTATCTTATTTTTAAAAACACAAGAAAAAGAAAGTATAGAATCACCACACACAAGCCTAATGTCACTTTGCTCATATATTGCTGCCCTTTTCCCCAATTTTTTTCTTTGACTGCTGAAATCATATGTTCATCATGGCTAAGAATGTTTCCTGTGTTCTGTGAGGTTATTAGCAGACTTTGGGTTTATTAAATAACAGGCCTATAAGTAGACTTATTCCATACTGTAGATCCATACAGCTACTAAGCTATCAAATAGACAACAGATTTTTATGAGCTTTGCAAATTTATGATAAGAGTTGAAAGATGGCACGTTTCTAATCAATGAACACTTATAAGACAATAAGTTGCTCCTGCCAAGAGCAATTCGATGATGCAGCTTTCCTGTACTTTTCCCACAATTATTTTTAGCCCCATTCATAGACTAGAAAGCAACTGGGCTTAAGTAAATTCTCACACCTGGGCATCCTGTAGTATGATGTCTACTTTGGATGTTCATGCTGTGCTATGATGTGGGTCAAATGCAGCAAATCAGAATCCAGCAGTAGATTTCTGAAGATCTGTGACAGCACAAGCCACAAATCTGAGAACAGGAATAAGCTCAAACACACTTAGTACCTTGCAATGAGACTCAAAATCTGGTGAAATAAAAACTTGCTGTTTTTTATTTTGATCTTACCAGGACCAAGGGCAAGTCAACATTTCCACCCAATATTGACATTACTGAAAGGTAAAACTTCAAATGAACTGCATAAGTAGGACAAGCAGTTATAGCCTGAAATCAAGGTGGGAAAAGTTCAGTTTAGAAATTTGGAAGAATACTAATTACTTAATGGAAAAGATCAGCCAGGCAGCTGAAAGTGCTGCAAAGATGGCCACACTGCAATTTAAGTATTTCTCCCTCCCCTCAGATTCTGTGAAAAGCACGAGGAAAAGTGCCAGTTTTAAAAATAGGCAGACAATGGGAATGACAAATTTATGAATCCTACTAATGACGCCAATTTTCTTTTTATAAAAACCTAACATCTGAACGCTATCGCCTCCCCACAACAGCACATAACCTGCCACATTCTGCTTTTTTAATTTGAGGGTATATATGTGAGGTGGGGATGAGGACTTTTGAGGAGGAGGACACACTCACACCCACACCCACTTAAAATCTGGTGTTACTAAGAAGTACGGAAATTAGATTAATGAAAATGAATCTACTGTGACATGGAGATTACTTTGATACAAGTAGAAATCTCTCAGTGTGGTAGAATTGGCAGAGTGACTCCATTAAAAGTCAGAGGAATTACTCTGGATTTACACCATTGCAATAGAGAGCATACAAACATCACAGTAGGCGTGCACAAAGGGAGGAAGAAAGGTCTTGGGATAAGATACTGATCAAAATAAGCACTAATTTTGTTTTTATACTACTCTAAATTAATATGAATTCTGTTAAATTATGGTAACTAACCAGTGTGGAAGGAAAAGCACCTAGGTACTGAGAACAATGCATATACACATGTTTTTGAGCAGCTAGCTAACATGAAACAGTGTCATTTTCTCTTTCAAAATGCATGTCTGTGCACACAAGCTTATTAGAGCCCCACCTGGTTACCGTGACTTCCACGTTGCATCATCCATTTCCAGCATGGCATGACTAATGGCTTTGATGTGCTATCTTTCACAGGCTAAGCTAGTGATTATGCAGGAATAACAGTACAGAAGCCTGAATTCTTGAGAGCTTGATAACAGTAAATGCAATCTGGTTGACTCTGACATACATTTTATCATCCAAGGTTTATTTAGTTTGGCCTCTATTTTAGAATACCTCTGATGTACTCATCCATGAATTCCAAAGCAAGCTTTTGGATCGCCAGCAAAGCTTGGCACAGATCAGGACGTGGCTGAGAGAGAAGAGAGCAAAAGTAGCAGTATGCCAGCTTTACACACCTCATGGCTGCCTTAACTTGTGCTAGGCAGCAACTGCCCTTTATGGGTATGTCTGCACTGCACACTAAGCCCAGGATCTGACTCAGGTTTAAGTCCAAGCCCCGCGCACAGAATCAGCCTGACTTGTGGCAGCAAGCGCTCAGCACCTGGGTTTAAGGACCATGCTACAGGGATGGATCAGAGCCCGAGTTCTGCCGTGAGTTGGGTCCAAGCCCTGTCACTTTACAACATGCACACAGCTCAAGCTGCAGACCTGAGACAGAAGGTCTGAGCAGTACAGTATGGATGTGTTTGCATGGCTGTGCGACCTGGGTCCAGCAATTGTAAAACCAGGTGACCAATGCAGTTTGGTCCCTCAAGCACAGGCTCTGGTCCCACAGACCTGGGTTTACAGTGCAATGCAGACATACCTCACAAAGCCATTCTGGCAGCCAAGGACTGCCAGTGTACAAGGACGCTTCAGCCATGTGCCTACACAAGCTATGATTTCCCTGCACTGAGAGTATCCGGTTGGTACAATGCTAAGATGGCTTTGCGGTTGACACAAAGCAGCCCCAGTGTGTTCAGAATCTGGCTCTGAATTGTTTAAACCTAACAAATAGAGGAACTGTCAAATTCTCTGACATTTCTGCTGATGCTCATGTAAAAAACCCAATTCTCTTTGGTAAATTTCCATTTGGGCAGCTCCACCAAGAGTTCTTACACGAACTATCTTGTTGTTAAGGGAAAGTTCCTAGATGTATTGAAGGTTCACAGTGGAGCAATTATTTAAAATATTCTTTATGGATTATGTCAGTGTATTTCTCATTTCTAGCTGAATTTACTTAAGTTTTCTTTCAGGGCTACTGAAGCAACCACGATTAGTTTCTTCATTGGGTATTTTGTTATCTCTGTCTTTTTTTTTTTCATTCTTTGATCTACAGAACTCTATAAAAGCCTGAATTTTCCATATCAGTTTTACTGATTTTAAAATTTTCCTAGTCATGCTTAAGGCAATCGTCTAATATGAATTGTTTTAATATATTTTACTCCAAACAGCACTTCAGATTAACAATGTGGAAATGAAAGTTAAAGACTTTTTCAGTGCTTCAGCAAAGCAGTTAGTTTCTTGTTACAAGTAAATGAAACAAACAACCAGTAATTTTCTTCAGATTTTTTGGTATCCTTTAAGCCTAAGGACCAGATTTGCACAAAAAGTCAATGAAGTTTCATTATTTCAGTATATTGTTGTTAATACAATGTACATGCTAAACTCTAGTAAAGACAAGCCTGAATCTTTTTACACTAATAACTTGCTCTGGATTGAGTTTCTCAGCAGGGCAGCTAAAACAACAAATTTGCGTGTACAAAGCATGGCTTTAATGTCTTCAGCAAATGAGAAAAAGATGACTGTAGGATTTCTCTCTCTCCCGTCCAACCTTCCATTTCATTTTGCAATACAATTATAATGGCCACCATAAAACAAAGCATGAGTTTATACTGTCATCTCTGCTGCTTTACAGCCTAATTATCACAGCTCATTGAAGAGCATAAAAAATAGCAGTTTTGCTAGTCAACTATTTATAGAAATTAATAAAAAAAGTTAGTGTTGAGTCTGACTACACACCCGCAAAAACAGAGGAGTTTTACAGTGAAGATGCAGTAATCTCAACTACAGTAGCATCAGAATAGAGGTAATACTGAAAAAGAATAAAAATAGAAGGCATTTCCTCACTGTTTCTAAAAATAGTCTAAAACCACACCTAAAATCAATATACCAGTCTAGAAAAAAATCTATGCGAGAGGTTATGTAACTAGACATAACACAAATTGTATTTCAGTACACTAATAGCTATTTCCCCAAAGGACTGTGTGTGTGTGTGCGTGCGTGCGCATACGCACTATCCGCCTGGCTAAACTACACTTGGGAAGTGCACTGCAGTAGTGTAGCCAGGCTAGCTGCTCGAGTCCATACCCACAGTTCTGAGAGAAACAGTGCTGAAGACACTGGAGTGGCTAGCCTGTGTTACTGTTGCAAAACGGCTACTTTTAGCAAGCAAGCTTAATCAAAGCTAGCTGGGGTATGTCTACACATGCTGCTGTCGCACCTCCTGATTGCAATATTGACATACCCCTTGCTGCTTAACCCTGTCCAGAGTACATCTAAGTAACACAGGTATATACATCTAACGTTGCAATTAGACACTGGTGGCTGGCCTTTTTCCAGCTGACTCGGGCTCATGGGAATGCAGACTGTTTAACTGCAGTTTAGACTTCTGGGCTGAGGCTGGAGCCTGGACTCTAGGACCTTCCTTGCCACCTGAGACTGAAAATCTACGCTGCAGTTAAAGAGTCCTGCAGCCTGAGCCCTGCGAGCCCAAGGCAGCTGGCATCTGCCAGCTGCAGGTTTTTAATTGCTCTGTAGACATACCCAAAGTGGCAAAAACAGCCAGAGGTGAACACGAGAACTGATGCCTTGAGCTTTTTAGGAATTTTTCAACAAAACTTTTTTTTTTAAATGTGAATGCATCAAAACCAAAACTTGGTTTGCAGGAAAATTTCAAGTCCTGTGGGTGTCCTTGAATAGCCAATAATCCAGTGGTTAGGGCACTCACCAGAGATGCCAGAGGCTCAGCTTCAAGTCTCCTATCGGCCTTATTCAGTCCAGGGACTCGAATCTGGGTCGCCTACATCCCAGATGAGAGCCAAACCCATTGGGCTATAGAGTCAGTTCAGTTCACTCTCTCTCTCTCTCTCTCTCTCTCTGTGTCCCAGTGAATATTTAATTATTTATACACAGTGCAATAGCTCCAACCAAGGAGATTGAGAGAGACACCGACCCCAGAATAGGCAGTTGCCTGGCGGTTAGAGTTGTTTGTTTACAGCCAGGCTGAAGAGGATTTACATAATACCAGAATAACCATAACCCATTAACAACCTCCCTGACTCTGAATGTAGCAGATACATCCTGCTAAAATTAATGGCAACTCCAGCAAATATGCTTTGTCTACACTAGTGTTTCATAAATTTGAAGATCATACTTTGTTTTAAGTGACTACGTGGTCTCGACCGTTTTTGTCTAGGAGTGAAGAGTTCAAGGCCAGGTTCAGTATAAAGGAAATATTTTTTGAGAAATGACGTGGGACAATGTTGAAGCAGTCACTGCTCAAATACTTGAAATTCTGTGAGTACGTTGAGGTAAAAAGTTTGATACTACATTTTTGAGGTGCAGCTTGATTAATAGTGGGAAATAGGGATCACAAAAATATACTTTATTTTGGGATTATTTTCAATGGCAAAGGAACTTGTCATGTAGATGATGAACTTGCTCCCGTTGAAGTCAGTGTCAAAGATTTCACTATTATTAATTAATCCTGGACAAAAAAAAAGTTACCATGGATTTAAGTCTGAAAGTACGTATTTAAATAAATAAATAAAAATACAAGGATGTTGTAATTATCCCAAAACCTAGTATTATAAATAAAAGAAATTCAGAGTTAAGGGTACACTTGAAAAAATAAAACATTTTAAGTAAAAAATTAAAAAAAAATTAAAAAAAATTCAGGCATGCAAACCACCTTAATGCTGCTCTGCTGTGATGCCATGCAATAACCATGAGCGCTAATTCTAAACAATGCCCCCCCCCAAAAGAATGCTATCATGTAATATTTCAAATTTTGTTAAGATATGTGGTGTCAAACTGAAGTATCTTTCTTCTATTTTTATTTTTAAGGGCATATTCTTTGGTGGACCAAAGTAGCCTGAGCAAACAGGCCATTTAACCAGGATTCACAACTGCTTTGTCTCATCAGAGCAGTACAAAGCAGCTGAAATGTACTGGTGAGTCTGGCCCTTGATTTACAATTGACTTACTGGTTTCAGGGCTGTTTTAATGAAGAGGGCACTATGTGATGAGAGGGCAGGAAAAGCCCAGCACCTGAGTCCCAAAGTCTGAGTTTTAACGGGACCCCCTGAGTTCCTTTCTCAGTTCTCCTGGCAATGCTACTTCAGTATGCATGAGGCACCTTTCAGTTGACAGTGCCCAGACTACCATGCAGCCATGAAACCTTCACAGTGCATTGACAGTCAGGTCAGTTACTCTACCAATGGGGACTCCTGATACATGTTCAGTCTCCCTCATAACACTGGGTCCTTACAACCAATAGAACTGTTGCGTGCAAATTCGCTCAATAGGAAGGATGGCAATTGGTAGAGAATTACCTCTGAAGTCCCCATTGCCTCCACTTAATTTACACAAGCCTATCTATAATTTATATAGTCATAGCAATTACACACAACAATCATTAATAACCTAGCTGAATTACAACCAGATTTCTGCAACTGTATCTGATGTGTAAGATTTCTGTTAACTTTAACTAAGGCTACATTTTAGTCAAGGGTATGTTTAGTAAAAGTCATGGACAGGTCACAGGCAGTAAACAAAAATAAATGGCCCGTGACCTGTCCATGACTTCTACTATATACCCCTAACTAAAACTTGAGAAGGCGTGGTCCGGGGGCACCGTGGGTGCTCGGGGGGAGGGTTTGGCAGGGGCTCCCTACCTGGCTCTGCATGTCCCAGCAGCTGCTAGGTGACAGAGGGACCAGGGGGCTTTGCACGTTGCTCCTGCCACAAGTGCTGGCTGCGCAGCTCCCATTGGCCAGGAACTGCAGCCAATGGGAGCTGTGGGGGCAGGGCCTGCAGGTGCAGGCAGTGTGTGGACAAGCTGCAGGGCCATGCCAGTGAGAGCTGGAGAGTCCCCCACCCCGAGGTAACCCTTCCCTGCACCCTCAACCCCCTGCCCCTAGCCCTGAGCCCCCTTCCAAGCACCCAAACTGCTACTGGCCAAGGGGCTGGGTGGCGCGGGCAGCCCCTGAGCCAGCACCAGCTGCTGCAGAAGTCACAGAGGTCACGGAAAGTCACAGTGACTCTGTGACAGACTCACAGCCTTAACTTTAACTATATGGAACATTTGAGTCTGTGTTATTTCATAGTTAAGATGGTTTGGGACAAATCAGAGCCTGAGCCAGATGATAAATTTTTGTGAAGGACCCAGTTGTTAATTAATTTTAACTTTATGAACTAATTCACAAATTTACTTGTAAATTCTCTAAAAATTAATTCTGTACTCAGAGTATGTGCTATAGGTTTGAGAATACACTGTATTTTTTTCTATAAATCAAAATGATTGAATCCAATCTTCAATTGCAAAATGGAATTCAACCTTCACTACAGAGTTGCTGCTAGCACCTCCATATTTTAACATCTATATCCTGATGCCTAAAGGCCAAATTAGGCAGGGGTCCATTGTATTAGACGCTGTACAGACATATCATAAAGGTCAGAGAGCTCATTGATTTCAGTGGTGCAAAACTGGGCCTGAACATGCTTGACCTTGTAAGCATTAATAGCTGTCAACACACTCGTTGAGCTCATCAAGCTGGGTGGGACCTTTTAGGTCCTGATCCTGTAACCTGATCTGCGTGAGCAGACCCCTACACCTGGCTCCACTGACTTCAAGGGTTACAGTCCACCTGTGTGGGATTATAGTACAAAAGAGTGGGACCTTAATGAGCTATGTAAAGATGTTAGAGGGTTTGCTTTGGTAATTTAGGTAATTTTGGTAATTTAAAATTGTCAGTGGATCACTGAGGAATTTTGTTTAAAGTCGTCATCACTCATATTTTAAGTAAAATAAGATACATTTTTAACTCTCTTTAATGCACTTTTAAAAAAAAAGTAATTAGCCAAAGAATAATAAGAAGTAGCCATTTGTGCATGCCCTCCACAGCTGGTTACAAAGTAGACTGATCATGTGGAGATCACGTATAAAATCAGGGTTCCAAATAAGGAACTTTTGGAAAGGAGACGGGTGGGTTAGGAAGCTAATATTAAAAGCCAAATTCATTCCTGGTGCAACTCCACTGCAGTGAAAGAAGTTAAACCAAAGATGGATTTGGCCTGGCGCTTTTAAATGCAAAAATGACTACAAATGTGAATTAAGCATTGACTACAAATGTGAATTAAGCATTGAGTTCTGACATTTATGTTTGAATTTTCTGACCTCTGTCAATTTGTGTCACATAACATTAACATTATTTAAACCTTATTAAATATAAAAGAATCTAGAGAACTAATTCAGTCAAAATTCCTTTCTCTTTACAAAAGAACAAGAGAGAGAAAGCTCACCACCCTGTTTACGTGAAAGGAATGAATGAATCAAACCTCTAATCAGGTAAAAGGAAACTAGGATAACGGATCAAGGACCTCTACATTTTCCTAGATTTCATATTTTATATTCAACATTTTCCAAGTTGTCTCAGAAAGACCAAATTAAGGTGAACTGTAGTAATTATTTTAGCCAATATATCTTATCATTTTATCCAGTAATTTGTCTTTCAGTTTCTTTGGTTTTAAGCATCTTATTTTCTAGCTATAGAACTGTTTAATTAGCTTGTGATTTAGTAGCCTAATAGTGCCAGAATTTGGTAAAGAGTTTCAAAACACCATTCCTGGGAAGATGAGAAACTTTCAGACTCTTGCTTCTATATATGAATACATAAACTTAGGCCCTTTTTATCCCTTGCTCACAAACCCTCTATCTATATAATAAAATACCAAGATTGTCACTTCTGTCTGAGTCATTGTGAAGTAATGGAAACAGCGAGAAGCATGACTGTGAGCTCTTTTTTGTTTAGAATATCACCAGGTTCAATCATCCAATTTTCAAATTCTCGACCATTTTCAGTTTTTTACAATTTACATATTATACCTGTATGATAGCACATGCTTTTTTTCATCTAGTTAAAAATTAACTTGATCATTTTCTTTCCTTCTGATGACACTTTTTTGACGTACTGTTAAATTCCTTTGTTCATGCAGTCTGTCATCTGGGTGAGGTTGGAGTGGATCGAGGATCGGCAACTTATGGCATGCGGCCCATCAGGGAAATCCACTGGGTTGGTCGGGCTGGTTTGTTTACCTGCCGCGTCTGCAGATTTGGCTGATTGCAACTCCCACTGGCCATGGGAAGCGGCACGGACCGAGAGATGTGCTGGTCACCCTTCCTGCAGCCCCCATTGGCCGGGGACGGTGAACCGCGGCCAGTGAGTGCTGTGATCAGCCGAAACTGCAGATGCAGCAGGTAAACAACCGGCCTGGCCCGCCAGGGGCTTTCCCTGGTGGACTGTGGGCCAAAGGTTACCAATCCCTGGGGTAGATGGATCTAGATAGGAATGTACTTCTAGGAATGTTCTAGGAATGCTACGAAGATAGCACAAATGCAAGGCAGCTAAAATTGAAACCCCTTTATAAAGCTTCCATGAGTTAATCTTCTAGATTTATGTTTGTCATTTCTCTAACAATGGTAACTATAGGGTTGCCAGGTGTCCGGTTTTTGGCCAGAATGCCCAGTCAAAAAGGGACCTGGCAGCTTCGGTTAGCACCGTTGACTGGGCCATTAAAAGTCCAGTCAGCAGCGCTGTGCGGTAAGACAGACTCTCTGCCTGCCCTGGTTCTGTGCTGCTCCTGAAAGAGCCCTCACCTCTCCCCCATACCTCAACCCCCTGTCCCAGCCCTGAGCCCCCTCCCACACGCCAACCCCTCATTTCTGGCCCCACTCCAGAGCCTGCACTCCCAGCCAGAGCTGTCACCCCTTACCCCAGCCTAAAACTCCCTCCCACACTCCGAACCCTTCAGCTCCAGCCTGGATCCCCCTCCTGCACCCTACACCCTTCATTCCTGGCCTGACCCCAAAATCCGCACCCCCAGCTGGAGCCCTCATCTCCTTCTGCATCCCAACACCTTACCCCAGCCTGGTGAAAGTGAGCAAGGGAGGATGGAATGGGTGGGGTTGGGCCTTGGGGAAGGGGCGGGGCAAGGGAGGATGGAATGGGTGGGGTTGGGCCTTGGGGAAGGGGCGGGGCAAGCGTGTTTAGTTTTCTGCAATCAGAAATTTGGTGACCCTAGTGGTAACTTTAGTAACAGAGCTGGACTTGTTTTAAAACTTCTTCACAAAGAAACTTCTTTGGTCCATTAATATAATACAGCAAGCCCACTCACTCTTAAAGGACTTACCTGAATTACTAAAGTTGCTTTATGCTTCTTGCTGTACATACGTGGCTTGAATCCAACAGTTATACGGGTTCCAACAGTGTCAAGTGGAAGAAGTTCTCCAGCTTGAGGCAATACAACAAACTCTGGGTCACTGCCTGGCAGGAAGTATGCAGTGAATGGTTCTGGGTACCTAAAGAAGAGTGTAAAAGTATATTGTGCTTATTACATACGATCATTATGCAATTCTGTTTAAAAATAGCAGGTATCCTGTTGCAGTAGACATGCAAATAAACATGAATGCTACCATGCAGCTGTGAGTCATGATGCCTGATAGCTTATGGGATGCATACTGAATAATAATGGGACTGTTGCCCCTTTAATGAAAAAGACAACACAACTGATCTGTAAGGACAGCTCAACTTAGTAATATGAAAATAACCCATTTTACCAGGTACCAGTAACAATTGGTTACCACGCTGGAGCAAAAGCTGCTTGGCTGACTTATGTAAAACCCCCACTGATTTAAATTGGAGTTGCATGTATGGTAAATAAGATTTTAATCAACCCATTTAGCAAAACCAATGCCCTATGGAGACCACAAGGTAACCTTGTTTAATAAAATTTAGTCTGTAAACTGGGGGTAGGGATCAAGTCTTTCTGTGAAGCAACTACCCACCTGTTCAGATGTTGTTAAATAGGGAAGAGATCCCAAGTGCCTTGAAAGGAAGACAGAGAAAAATCGCTCCTTCCTATCTCCTCTTCCCAAATTACTTCCATACTTTTGTACACAAACGTTTTATACGTTAAATGTAGCATTTTAAAAACTGGGTTAAATAAATGTCTGGATAGAGTGACTCTTATTCCACTGACACTATGGCGATGGGGCTTGATATGAGTTTTTTTTTTTCTATTACAGCTATTGTAGGATTTGCTGTTTAACAAGTTTCAGGATAGTATAGAGGCTCTTGAGGAAATCTTGTCTAATTTTCAACAAGGATAATGGTTGGGCAGTACAAAAGATAAGTAATAGTTTCTCTCTCTCTCCAGTTCCAAATTGCAGACTCCCTCTCATCTCTCATTAGGGACATCTCATCATTAACTTGGTGTTAACATAGTAGAAATTTGATTCTTTTTTCCCACCCAAAAATTCTCCTTCCTTCCTTTTTTGTTGTTGATGACAATTCCACTATCCTGCCTGTCATCTAGGCTCATAACCTGGGGGTCGTCATCTGCTCCTTACATCCTGTTTGTGTCTAAATCTTGCAGTTTCTTCTTCCACAATGCTTAAAAGATCTGACCCTTCCTCTGTCATGACAGCCACAGCTTTCTTCTGTACCTTGATTACTGCTATCTCCTCCTCCTCCTCCAGATATAGGTTGTGATGACAACTTCATTGCCTCCTCCAGTCCATTCCAAACATGACTGCAAACATTTTGGTGTGCTTCAGTCTCATGGCATCTTCCACCTTTGCTGGCTCCCTCTTGATGATTGCTTGTTCTGTTCATTCCCTCTGAAGCATCTGGCATTGGCCACTCTTGGAAGACAGGATTCTGGGCTAGATGTACCATTGGTCTGACCCAGTGTGGCTGTTCTTACGTTCTTTTCCATCAGGAAATTTAAATTTGTTGTCCTGGCTTTTAATGCGCGGCATAAACATTCCCCACCCTACTTACCTGAACTGGTCTCTTACCACACTGGCTGACTTTGCCCTGTCCATTCTTCCAAATAGGCCAGTCTCAATGTCCCATATTCCATTTCTCCCACAACTACCTCTGGGACAGTGAGAGCATTAAGAATGGATTTAAATGAGGAGAGGGTGGTGTCTGGCAGACCACAAAGGGAATGCCATTCTATGCCGAGGGGCAAATGTGCAAATAACATGTGAAGAGAGAGAGAAAAAGGAATAAAACATGAAATAGTGTTTTGGCTTTTTTCTAATAAAAAATAGCTTACCTATAAATAGCTAAAGAAGAAAGAGGAAACAATTAAACAACTGGAGAATGGGAACAGGGCCAGCTCTAGGCACCAGCAAAGCAAGCAGGTGCTTGGGGAGGCACATTTGCGGGGGCAGCGGGGATCCAGCATGGGAGCTGAGAACCAACAGGAAGCCCTGGGACCTGTAGTTCCTTGGTTAGACCCCTGCCTATAGAGCCAGTCCTGGAGCAGGGGAAAAACTACATTTCCCAGCATTGGTAGCTATCAACAGGAAAGGGAGAGGGAAGGAGGGAGGTACCTGAGACCTCATGCTGCAGCTTGCAGTGAATGGACAATTCACTGGTAGAACAGGGTGGCACTGTGAACAGTAGGGATACCATATTTTAACATTTTTTAAAAAAGGACACTCCATGGGGGGGAGGAAATAGCCCCACCCCATCCACTCCCTCCCACTTCCTGCCCCCTAAAGAACCATCAACCCATCCAACCCCCCTGCTCCTTGTCCCCTGATCACCCCTTACCGGGACCTCTGCCCTTAGCCCCCCCGGACCCCACCCCCTATCTAACCCTCTCTTCTCCTTGTCCCTGACAGCCCCCTCCTTAGACCCCCCCAACTGCCTCCCTAGGACCCCACCCCCTACCTGTCCCTTGATTGCTCCAATCCTTATCCACACCCCCACCCCTAGATAGACTCCTGGGACTCCCATGCCTATCCAACCGCTGCCTNAACTTTCCCCCAGGAACCCACCCGCTACCTGTCCCCTGATAAACCCCTGGGACTCCCATGCCTATCCAACTGCTGCCTGTCCCCTGACTGCCCCCCTGAATCTCTGCCCCATCCAACCCCCCCCGCTCCCTGTCCCTTGACTGCCCTCCGGGATGCCAATGCCCCTTTTCCAACCCCCTGTCCACATGGAGCCAGACATGCTGTTGCACTCCCCCACGGAGCATGCAGCCCTGTGCTGCCGGCGTGGTACACTGAGGCTGCAGGGGAGGAGAAGCGGGGAGCTCTGGCTGGCTGGAGCCCCCGATGCGAGCGGCTCAATCTGGCTGGGCCACCCTGTCAGCCATGCCTCGCTATGCACTGGGAGGGAAATCCCTGACCTTCTGAGAGTTTTACAAATTCCTCCTGGACAGCTATTTAAAACCCAAAAAGCTGGACATGTCTGTGAAAATACAGACATATGGTAGATAACTCTACAGCAGGGAACAAGTATGCCCAAGGAGTAGAAGGCTTTGGCCTAGATGTCCCCTTCAGAAGACTTCCCCAGAGTGGATTAGGGATACTGGTGTGACCTCACCTTGCAGCCCCCAAAGAAGGAATTGGGTGGACTAAATGGACAGTGCCCCCTCCCTATCTGAAGCCTAGCAAGGGAGGTACATGGATCCCACTAGAATTTAAAATGAAAAGTAAGGGAGGGGAGGCTGTGCTAGGGGACTTTGGCAGCTTTAGATACAGTATAGATTTCCACTTCTGAGCCATGGAAGCAGAAATGGACTTTTCCTTGCCAGATTTAGCTAATATTCAGAAAGGGAATCTAGCACCTGCCTTCCAGATTTGAATACCCTCAAAATTCAGGAGTGCTCAAACTCAAGTTGGGCAGCTGTTAACTTCATTTCTCCCAAATCAAATATACTGATCCACTGTAACTTGCTGTAGAAAAAGTGGGATAAAATTGAGCAAGAAATGCTTCCCAGTGGTTATCAGGACTGGAATTGCTATTTTCAACAGCCATTGCCATTTGTTTGTTTAAAAGAAAGACCGTGATATTGCACTGGCAAATTCCCCATGGAAACAAAGAGTGGAACAAAAGAAAAATGAAGGCACCTCAACTTTTCCTCATTTATGTAGGACAGTCTTATAATATGCATCCAGATATCCTTCAATCACACAAGCTGAAAATTGTTCCACTTTACTGCAGTTCTGTANGGGGTGGCAGGGGTTGCGGGGAGCCCAGGGCTGAGGTGGGGGGCAGCCAATTTTTTTTTTTTTGCTTGGGGTGGCAAAAAACCTAGAGCTGGCCCTGAATGAGAATATCATTATTATCTCCTCTTCCTTCTATCCCCACCGTCCACCCTCCCAAAAAAAGCAAGCAAACCTGGAACACAATGACATAGTACAGTACTATAAGTGCCATGATTAAGGAGACTACATCTTAGTTTGTGAAACTGAAGAAACAGTCAAACAATTCTTTGAGATGTTGTCAACATGGATGTACTCGTGGGTTCTCATGCCCAGGAACAACTTTGACTTGCACAACTAGGTTTTAAAAAGAAAATCTTTCATTCATAATTCAGCTATTTAATATTTTATGGTGGATCCTTCCTCTGTGGAAATGTCCCACATTTCCTGGGTAAATGGTATGCTCCATGTTAAGGAATCTATGTAGAATTTATGTGGGGCTATATTACGCTGCTGTTGAAGAATAGTTCTCTTTTCATGAGAAGGTTTGTGAATGATTTTCTTGGTAATGAACATAGTGTTTTTCTTCTAATAAGTTCTAAAGAAGCAAATAGTTGTTGATTTTACAGTACCCAAAACTGTGCCAAGCAACTAACATAGGACATGAAAAGACACAATCCTTTCCCTCAAAAACCTACAATATAATTAATAATCAACTTTAACATAGCTACTATGTTAAATATTTTAAGATGGGACTCGCCCAGCGGCTTTGTTATTATGAAATGTACCCATTTCCCAGGCCAGCAGAGAGTAAGGGTTGGTCTACACTACACAGTTAGGTTGACATAAGGCAGCTTGTCTTGACCTAATTATGTCAGTGTTTACACTACAGCCTTCCTCCTGGTGATGTAAGTGCCCTGCTACACCGACATTATTCCACCTCCAAGAGAGGTTTAAGGCTTATGTCGGTGTAGTTAAGGCAATGCAGTGTCTGTGTAGACACTGCATTCCTTACATCAGCCATGAAATTGACAGGAAAGCCCAGCTGCCTCTTGCTCCTTTGGAGAGCTAGGCAGCTGGAACCCGCTTCTGGCTGAGAGTGAGGGCAAGAAGCACGGGTGGCCTCCCCTCCACTCCCAGTGTGAAACTGATAAGGTTGTCCCACTCCCAGTGAGGTCCAGGCAGGAGGGGGGTGAGAAGCCACTGGTGGCTTCCCCGACTGCCGGTGGTGAACAGGGAGTGGAGGGGAGGCAGCCCCCCGCTGGGAACCTGTGGAGCAGCTGGGCTCCTGGCAGGGAGCTATCAGTGGAGCTAAGAGATCAGGCCCTCAGCTCCCCACACTGCCCCTAACCACCGACCCAGCAAGGGTAGTGTGGACATGCAGCACTGCAATGATTACCGCAGTAGCTGTAAGTTGACCTAATATAGGTTGACTTACATTTCTAGAGTAGACATACCCTAAGAGGCAGTACATTTATATCTCCAAGAGCCTCTGTGCCTAAGCAAAGAGTGGCACACACAGACTTGGTCAGATAAGGTCCTTACTATATGGTGTGTTCAGGAGAGGCACATGCATGAAATAAATCTTAATGTAGATTTCTATGCCAGGTCAGAGCCCATTATGAACGAAGAGATGTAAATGTATCTTCTAGCCTTTGAGTTTTATAATTACTGTCACAAGCTACAGTAATCGAGGTTAGATATTAACGACCAAGCCAATGTTAACACTCTTCTTAATGAATACAAAATATCAACTAGAAAATAAATCCATGGTACCAGCAAGAGTGAGATGCAGTTTTTATTTTGTATTTCCACCTTTTGGTTTAATTCTTAGATTATTCTGTAAGTAGCAGTTTATGCTAATTTGTATTCAAATCATTCTTGATGTTGGCTATTGCTAAACATAGATGTTTAATGAATTCTAGAAATCTGTGTTCTCAATATAAAAAAACAAGAGATCCTTCTGCAATGTCTATAAAAATCCTTTTTAGGCCCACCATATTTTTTTTTACAGCCCTGAATGTATAGCATAATCTTCATTATATTATGGCCTTTGCAAAATATCCATGAAATTTAGACTAGTCTTCCTTAAACCTGTCAGTAAGGTAACTCTTTGTCACTTCAGTTTAGGAGAAGCATTCCATATTGATTGTTGCCCTTTGATATACGGCAGGTTTCTCCTCATAATTTACAGGGGCTGAAAGCTGTGTTTGAAAACCCGAGTCTTTAGCGAAAGTCATAGGAGCTTTGATCCAAATATACTTTTTTTTTTTTTCCTAGTAAGTGAAGAGTAACTTATGGTACTTATTTAAAGACATTTAATGCTACAGGAAAATAATGCTTGCAATTTGTGAATGCTACGGTGTAGTTTCAACAATAGCTGAAATACTGGAAGTAAAGCTCATAAAGACATTGTTGCTGATGGGCACTCTGAACAGAGGTCTAATACACTACCAAATTCACATTTTTAAGTAGCCTTATTAGCTATTATAAAATTCTACAAAGCTAAGTTTTATTTGGAAAGCACAAGTTAGATGATGGGCACTTTTCAACAAAATGATGACATATAGAGAATAATAGGGTCTTCATCATTTATCATAATTGATTACATTTTGTACCAGTCTGAAAGCAACTTAGGTTTAATCAGTCACTCTGAGGCATGTGCCTTAGACACCAGAAGAGATTTTAACTTCACTGATGACCCTGCATCCTTGGAAATATAGAATCTTTAAAACTCCCAAAGCAGAGTGACAAAAGCCTGGTTACATGATGAAATACTTGAGTCAGGGGAGGAAAGGATTTTGGTGCCTCCATGTTATGAAAACAAAAGCAGATCTGGGATTTTTCACACCTTCTTTAAGGTAAGATTTACTTCTTATTTTTCATTGTAAGGATAGCTAGATATGCAAACTGGTGAGTTACTTCCCCCTATTCCAACTCCTTTATGAACTTACATCTTAAATACATTAAACACCAAACACAACATTACTAAAAAGTATGATTATAAACCGTTTTTGGTGACCCTGCTTTAAATGTTCCAATATCAATATTTATATTATGTCAACTACAGCCTCAAGAAAAATTAAGGGCTCAGTCACTATTTGTACTTTATAATTGCACTATGTGAAAAATACCAAGTTAAAATATTCTAATTACATCTCTGGATCGTTAGGAAAATTTAATAGAATTGTCATGAAGTAGTTTGAGTGACATCAAAATCCAGAACTCGTGTGTGTGTGTGTGTGTGTGTGTGTGTGTGTGTGTGTGTACAGATATAGATATACATACATAGATACACACACACAACATTTAATAAATGAATTTGCTTTCAGCATACATAATTAAATAATTCTGGCATGCTGCTAATTCTAATGAAATACCGTAGTAAAGTCAGAAATATTTTTTCAAAGCTGACAGTGTAAAACAGGCTTCATTTTTCTCTTCAGAGGTCTGGAAAGCATAGAAAAATGTATAGTTTTTAAAATTAGAAACAAATGACAGACTCAAACATAGAGCCAAAATGTCCCATGTACCATTCTTTAGGCTGCATTGAAATTGACCTTGGATAGCCCTTTGTGACCAAGAAACTCCTTTATAACAAATTAACTCTGCATAACAGGGGTGGGTGAACTGATAGGTGAAGTAAGAACCAGCTTGAGCCCATAATCATGCAAAGCTCTGAGAATTAGACTAATATAGTTAACTCTACCACATCCAGTCCTGGCCTACTTTCCTACTCATTAAGGAATCCTTTCCCAGTAGAGCTGGTAGAACATTTTTTTGCTGGAATGATTTTATGTCAAAAAATGCCCTTTTTGTAAAACCAAGATTTTCTGTGAGAAAATTTCAGTATTGCTGAAAAATTTGGATTTTCCATCAGGAAAATTGGAATGTTGGTTCCCGGGCTGTCCGAAAGTGACAGAGGCTTTCGTGAAGTGCTGCTGAAGCAGAAAGCCCTCGCGCTTAGCCTCCCCACCTCTCCTGCAGCTCCAGGAGCCACAGAGGCAGAGTATAATGTCATTTGGATTGCTCTGAGGACGGGGACCCACATCTTCCAGGATCTGCAACAGCAGGGCAAAGCCTGCAATGTCAGGAGTTCTAGTTTCCTTACTGTGGAATCAGGGTCTCTTGTTCCAGGACAGCCCTACTATGTGGACTGCCCCAGGCTGGGATCACACAGTTTCCAGACTCCCAGGCCAGCTGACTCCTAGGACTGCCCACTCAGCAGTCATGAAATTTTGAAAAAACTCATCATGTTGTGATTCAGAACAAAATGAACCAGAAATCTGACATTTCAGCCAGCTCAATCTCCCAGTTTTACCCTAAATTCAACTCTACCTCTTTTCCACAGTTGGAAAATCACTTATATACTTCAATACTAACTGAATATATACACGCTTATCTTTGGGAGATATTGCGTGGGATTTTCTTCTTTTAAGAAGTGTATATATTTGAGCCCAAACAAGTTGAACAGATCCACTTAAATTCTGAATTTATTGCCTTGTGGTAGTCAGATTTATCCTCCCTTCCTCATACTGAGTAGTGCCTTATTCCATCAGTAGCCCTATTTTCTTTGATGTACAATGTGATTCCCTTACTCATGATGAGTAGTATCTTACTACATGAGTAATTCCACTGAACACTGTGATACTACTTATGTAGTAAGGTACTAGTCAGTGTTAGTAAGCGTGGCAAAATCTGGTCCTATGAGAAGCTTTTTTATTTTAAAAAGATACTAGAAATATTTACTGCATGAGCTGGGGCTAGCAAATCCTAATCTAGGCAAAAAAACTCTAATTAAATCACTGGGTGATTTCCTCTGTTAAGGTCTGAAAGATTCTCAAACAAAACTTTTAATTCTTTTTTTTATATTTTATGTTTTTTAACCTGTCATTTGAGTTATACAAGCATTAAATTAAATCTGATATTGAATAAGAAGGTTGCTATAATCTAAATTTTAGTTGGACACTATTTTTTATTCCTAAATTATAAACTTTTTTTCCCCATACCTACCCACAAAAGAAAAAAAAACAAAACCAAACCAACTCCCCTCCCTCAAGCTAGAGGTTTTCAAAGCAATTTTTGACATAGCTTGCAGTACAGTACTGGGAACATTCACTGAACATGGGTGAGTGGGGGCGGGTATTCTTTTCCATTTTAAACAAGGTTATAGTTTCTCTGACAGGGAAAGAGTCTGTATTGCATCATGGCACCTTCATTTGTATAACTGTAATGATTCAGACTTTATTATACCTTTTTCAAGAACATTAGGTCTCTTCACTAGTATCATACACCTACCAGCAGATTATAACATTGCCAGAGCAATTGCTTCATTTTTGTTCCCAAAACAACCTATTCCACTGTAGCTGATAACTTGAGCATTGTGATAGGAGGCTTTTCCAGTGTCTTGAGGAATCATCACCACTGACAGCCATCTAAAAGCTGGAACAACTGTTCATCACAGATGTACTGCTCTTGGAAGTAAGCTCTTTAAAAAAAAAATCAATAAGGGCCAAGGACATCTTTTTATTTTGGTGATGTTACAATGACAAATTTGTTATGTATGTTAACTATCCGCTTATCTGCCAGTGTTCTGAATACACTTACTAGACATGCAATAAAAAAGCATATTAAAAAGGGAAAAATAGATTTAAATTGTAAGCCTCATACTTTTGCTTCAAGCTCATCTTTTCCCAATAGTTTTAAATTATTCATAGGGGAACCATATAGTTGTCCTTTATCAGATTAGAAAGTATATTAGAAGCGGGCTATTGACAGTTTACATAACTAAACCAAAAGGAACACAAACAGTGCAACTTGAGGGAAATAATACAGCTTTTTAAAACAGCCTCATCTTAGTAAAAATGTTTGGTCACAGTTCCATCATTATTCTGCAATGTAAATGCCTTAGTGGTGTATCATGCACATTTCCCCCCCATGCATTCTAATGCACACAAGCATTTTAGGGCCAAACCCTAGAGAAATCCTAACTCATGGAACAAGCCCACACATGCTTATCCTTCATGGTCAGCAGCCTACTCCAGGGTTGTAGAATGTGTCTACTTCCACTGTCACACGTTCAGGACAGTGCTTGTGTACTGCATCACTTGCATACAGGGGAACCGGAGGTAATGAATGGTGACTTATGTCACAAGATCGACCCGCTTCACCCTGCTCCTCTTGCCCAAACCTGTCCTGTCTAATGTATTTCTCTTCTGAGCATGAATCCAATCCTCAAAACATGGATATATGGTTTATCTTTGAGAGCATTACCTTGTCTGACTTGTAAGCCTAAAGCCAATCACTGATTCTTTGTTTAAGCCGGCTGCTTCAATACTGATGACATCGTCTACTTCTGGCTCAGTCGCAAGTAACAGTATTGGAAACTTCCAGACACCACCTGTAGTGCACCGTACCACCAATGTTGCTGAATTCCTTCCAAATTAAGTTAAAAATATCATTACAAGGAAGGCATAATGAAATATAACGTCAATAAATCCTTGTCCAAAGTAAGCCTGTGTTTCTGCAAAATTGCAGTGCATCATAATGAAAATACAGTTGGCTCTAAATTGGAATGTAAAATTTTTACACTGTATACCATATTATCAGTCTTACTTTGGAATGGAATGTCAACTAAACAGCTCATCTTGTTTGCTGTACGTTAGTTTTACTAAGAAATGACCTAATGTAGAGGCAAAACAATCGGTGCGGCTGTGAGGCCTGATTCTTTTATTTACATGGTGTGACTCTATATATTGCAATGGAGTTACTCCAGATTTATACTGGTGTGGAAAGAATATGGGCCCCATCCACAGAGGGACTATAAACGCGGAGTCACAACACTGAGTGTTACAATGCTTAACTTTTGAGTGCTTAGCCAGCCAGTGAAATCTACAAACCCTGAGCTAGGCACCTAGGCTCCCCACAGTGGCCAGCTACAACAGTGAAATTGGTGCAGTCCCATCAGGACCTACAAGATGTTGGGGACCCAACCAGATGGAGCACGGCATTTCACCTGGAACACAGGTTCACAATGGCATTCATTCACATTTGGTGTTTGTGCCCCTCCGTCAGATGGAAGTGTGACTGGGCTAAATTTGAGTGTGTGACTTTGCAAGTTGGCACACGAGGTTGCAGCATGACTCAGGTTTGGCCCAGCCACCCTGCCTTCATGATAGGCACCGGGTTGCAATGCCACTCATTGCTCTAATTTGGTCTGTGCTGTGTGAATATGGGAAAAGGTGATGGAGCAAATGGAGCTGCTGGACGGCTGAGATCGAGAGGAACCGCCCTTATCCAGGAGCAGGACGCTGAGCTGGGGGAATGGGGGTGTTTGATAAGTGGCCAGGAAGGTCCTGAGGCAGGGGGTGAGGGGCTGGGTCTGAGCTGTTGGTGGGCTATGGGGTGAGCAGGGAATGTTGAGGTCTATGGACTCTGAGGGGTTGGGGCAAGTGGGGGATGTTGAGGAGTGGAGGGGAGAGTTGTGGGGACTGAGGGGGGAATACAATATGTTAGTATTTGGTCAGGATTCTGGGGTGAGTGGGGGATGTTTGGGGCTGTGGCCAGTGAGGCTGAGCTGTTGCGAGCTGTGATGAGTGGGATGTATGTCAGGGCTGCTGGTGTGAATGTGGTGGCTGGAAGGATAAGAGGGGCTGGTGGAAGGTGGTTGGGGTCTATGTGGGAAGGGAGGGGCATTCCAGGGGTATGTGTGGGGTGGGGCACGTATGGAGTGGTGCTTTGCTGAGCAGCCTCTGATCAGAATTAATCTCTTTTCTCTGTTAGAATGTGTTTCTCCCATATACTGGTGCACTTTAGCTCCTAAGCAACATTTTGACAATATAGAACCATTATCAACCTTGTCTGATCAGTCAGTAAAACTGGGTTTATGGAGATGCCCAAAAGTAGCTGGAGCATACCAGTAAATCTTTCCTCCTATGTGGAAGGACTGAACCCTATCCAAATAGAATTAGAGAGAGAGAGAGAGAGAGAGAGAGTGTGTGTTAGCAGTACTTGGGAGATAAGACGGTTAACTCACCTTTGTAACTGTTGTTCTTCGAGATGTGTTGCTCATATCCATTCCAAGTAGGTGTGCGCGCGCTGCGTGCACGTTCGTCAGAAGAATTTTCCCCTAGCAACACCCGGCGGGTCGGCTGGCGCCCCCTGACATGGCGCCGCTACGGCACCGGATATATACCCCTGCCGACCCGTCCGCTCCTCAGTTCCTTCTTGCCGGCTACTCCGACAGTGGGGAAGGAGGGCGGGTGTGGAATGGATATGAGCAACACATCTCGAAGAACAACAGTTACAAAGGTGAGTAACCGTCTTTTCTTCTTCGAGTGCTTGCTCATATCCATTCCAAGTAGGTGAATCCCAAGCCTTACCTAGGTGGTGGGGTTGGAGTTGGACACTGCCAAATGCAAGACTGCCAAGCCCAGGGCTGCATCGTCTCTGGATTGCTGTACCAAAGCATAATGGGAAGTAAAAGTGTGTACCGAAGACCACGTAGCTGCTTGGCATATCTCCTGGATAGGCACTAGAGCTAAAAATGCAGTCGACGAGGCCTGAGCCCTGGTGGAATGTGCAGTAACACGGCCTGGAGAGGCATGAGCTAGATCATAGCAAGCCCGAATGCATGCCGTGACCCAGGAAGAAATTCTCTGGGAAGAGATGGGTTGACCTTTCATCCTGTCTGCCACGGCGACAAAGAGTTGGGGGGTCTTACGGAAAGATCTGGTGCGGTCAATGTAGAATGCGAGCGCCCTACGGACATCCAGCGAGTGCAACTGCTGCTCTCTACGCGATGCATGCGGTTTGGGAAAGAAGACCGGGAGGAATATGTTCTGGTTGAGGTGAAAGGATGAAACCACCTTGGGAAGGAACGCCGGATGTGGGCGCAACTGCACCTTGTCCTTGTGGAATATAGTGTAAGGCGGGTCCACCATGAGAGCCCGAAGCTCCAAAACTCTCCTAGCCAATGTAATGGCTACAAGGAACGCCGCCTTCCACGATAAATACAGGAGAGAGCAGGTTGCCAAGGGTTTGAACGGAGGGGCCATAAGTCTTGACAGAACCAAATTGAGGTCCCAGGAAGGGACGGGGCGTCGCACCTGTGGAAAAAGACGCTTCAGCCCTTTGAGGAACCTCGAGACCATAGGGTGGGAGAAAATGGAGTAAGCTCCTTCTCTGGGATGAAAGGTTGAGATGGCAGCTAGGTGTACCCGCAAAGATGAGAGTGCGAGACCTTGCTGCTTGAGATGCCAGAGGTATTCCAATATTAGGGGAATAGGAACCTGCGCAGGTGCCGCCTGCTGCGCCTGACACCAGCAAGAGAACCGCTTCCACTTGGACAAGTACGTAGCCCTAGTGGAGGGTTTTCTGCTGCCCAGGAGTACTCGTTGCACTGGGGTGGAGCAGCATAGTTCTGAGTGACTCAACCACGTAGGAGCCACACCGTGAGGTGGAGGGATTGCAAGTCGGGATGGAGAAGCCTGCCGTGGTCCTTGGTTATTAGATCCTGATGGAGAGGCAGAGGAACCGGGTTGGCTATCGAGTGGTCCAGCAACGTGGTGTACCAATGCTGGCGAGGCCACGCTGGGGTGATGAGAATCACTCGAGCCCTGTCCCTGTGAAGCTTTACAAGGACCTTGTGCACCAACGGAAAGGGTGGGAAGGCATACAGCAGGTGGGTCGACCAAGACATGAGGAAGGTGTCCAATATCGAGCCCGGGGCGAGACCCTGAAATGAGCAGAACCTGTGACACTTCCGGTTGCTGCGGGAGGCGAAGAGGTCTATGTGGGGAAAGCCGCACTTCTGGAAGAGAAAATGAGCTATGTCCGGTCGAAGTGACCACTCGTTGGCGAAAAATGACCTGCTGAGATGGTCTGCTAAGGTGTTCTGGACCCCTGGGAGGAAGGATGCCACCAGGTCTATAGAGTGGGCTATACAGAATTCCCACAGTTGGATCGCCTCCTGACAAAGGGGGAGAGAGCAGGTTCCTCCCTGCTTGTTTATGTAGTGCATCGAGGTGGTGTTGCCCGTGAGCACTAGAACACAACGGCCCTGCAGGTGGTGAAGAAAGGTCTGACAGGCGAGGCGGACTGCCCGTAGCTCCCGTATGTTTATGTGTAATGACAACTCCTGGGCGGACCAGAGGCCTTGCGTGTGACGACCCGCCATGTGAGCCCCCCAGCCCAGAGATGACGCGTCCGTCGTTAGGGACGGTAAGACAGTTGTTCTGGGGGTGGAACGGCATGCCTGAGACACCAGGGAGGGTTTTGCCAACCAACGGAGGGAGCGTAAGACGCTCTGACGGAACCGTGACGCGACGTCGTATTGGTGTCACTGTGCGGCGGTAACGGAGGCCAGCAGATTTGAAGGGGGCGGAGCGGTTTTGCGTGCGTTGTGACGAAAGTACAGGCAGCCATATGGCCCGAGGAGGCTGAGCAGCCCGGGGGGGCTGAGGTCGTCGGGAAGGCCTGCAGGCTCTACTATGGCGTCATTTGCCTGAACCGGCTCAGCGGGGTAGGCCGCTGCGAGCGTGGAGTCAGACAGCTCCGATGATTCTATTTTTTGAGTGGGCACGAGGGGGATTTGCCCATATGACCATCAGGGCCAATCGCTCGAAAAGTTCCATGATGACGGCTACGCTGAGCGGCGACCTTGGGTCTCGAGGTCCGCGAATAGTCAGTCGTCTTAGGCTAAGGAAGACACATATGTGCCAACGACGGAGGAAGGCGGCCACACTGCCATGCACTTTGTGAAGGACCACATGGGGCAGTGGAAAGGCCGAAAGGAAGGACCGTGAATTGGAAGTTGCGATTTCGACACCAAACTTAGGTACCGTCTGTGTTGTGGGGTAATAAGATTATGAAAGTACGCACCGTCATGTCGGAGCAGTGAACCAGTCCCCCGGATTCCAGGGATGGGATAATGTCCCCAAGGAACCATCCGGAACTTAACTCTTAAGATTGGCTGCGGAGGTCTAGGATGGGTCGGAAGAGTCGCTCGACTTGGGAATTAAGACGTAAACGGGAATAAAACCCCCTGCCCCTGAACTCTGTAAGTACCTCCTCTATGGCTCCGATTTCGAGAAGCGTATGGATCTCCTGCCAGAGGAGATGCTCGTCTGAGAGGGTCCTGAAGGCCGGGGAGGTGGTGGGGGCGAAATAAATGCAGATGGTAACCAAACTTCCCCGTACGTTAGGACCCAACGATCTGAGGTGAGTCGGTCCCTGCCGGGAGGAGGGAGGCGAACGGTTTGGAGAACTGGATAGGATTCTTGGGAAAGGAAGTGCTCTGCTCTCGGTCGCACTTCAAAAAGTTTTGTTCTGGGCCCAACGTGGCTTGCGAACCATATTCTGGCCCCCGAGAACGGACTGTCGTCTGCGGTCACACGACACGGCCTTCTAGTAAGTCTGTCGACGGACGTGGTGGGGGGGTAGGGACGTTGAGGCTTGGGCTCTGAAGGACCTGCATTGGGTCTGCGGAGTATGATGCCCCCAGGGAACGCATTATGACACGGTTGTCCGTTGAGGCTCTGGAGCCTAGGGTCGTTTCTCCGAGAAAAGGCCCTGGCCTTCCAATGGAAGGTCATGAATGTGTTTGCAGTTGGGGTAGGCCGGAACCTGACATGAGATGTCTCTGCATGCAACTCCCGACGCCACGGTCCTGGCCGCCGAATCCGCAGCGTCGAGAGAGGCCTGCAGGGAAGTCCAGGATATCTTCTTCCCTTCCTCGAGGAGGCTCTAGAACTCTGGACAGGAGTCCAGGGGGACCAGCTCGGTGAACTTGTCCATGGACTGCCAGGTGTTAAAATTGTACCTACTGAGAAGGGCCTGCTGGTTAGCTACACGCAGCTGTAGGCCCCCTGCGGAGTATACTTTGCGTCCAAGTAGGTCCATGCGTTTAGCCTCCCGCGATTTTGGGGCGGGGGCTTGCTGGCCATGGCGCTCCCTCTCGTTCACAGACTGGACGACCAGAGAGCATGGAGGAGGATGGGTATAAAGATATTCATATCCTTTAGATGGTACCATATATTTCCTCTCCACGCCTCTGGCCATAGGAGGGATAGACGCCGGGGATTGCCAGATCGAGTCCGCTTTAGCCTGGATGGAGCGGATAAATGGCAGGGCTACACGAGTCGGGGCATCTGAAGAGCGTATGTCCACGACCGGGTCCTTCACCTCCGGGACCTCCTCCACCTGAAGGTTGATGCTCAACGCAACACGACGGAGAAGGTCCTGGTGGGCTCGCAGGTCAATGGGGGGCGGGCCTGAAGTTGATGTACCCGCTACCGCCTCATCCGGTGAGGAGGAGGATGAGAGACCCGGGACCAGCGGTTCGAGCTGTGAGTCCTGGTCCAGAGGAGGGTCGGTTTCTGTGGCGGCCTGAGGGTCCTGTGTCACGGCTGAAGCGTCCGTATCAGCCGGAGGAGGACGACTAATGGTGGCCTCTGGTGCGCAATGGACCGACACGGCGGACCGCGACATCACTGTAGGATCGCCCTGGGCTCGGTGGTACGCCCAAGGTGTCCAGAAGGACCACTGTGGTGCTTGCTCCAAGCCCTGGGACTCCGGGATGGCACGGGCCTGGGGGTCCACATCTCCATAGAGAGCACTATCTGCTCGGGATGAACCAGATGGGTGTCTCGATGGCCAGGGCAGAGCAGATATTCCGTGAGATGGGTACCGGACGTCATGCCCCGCCGGGGAGCGGTACCGGGAATCATACTGGTGCCGAGACGTGGACTGGGACTTGCGACCAGCGCCGTGCCGGGAGGTCGACCGGGACTGAAAGGAGCAGCGGTGTGATCAACTCCGCCGGGAACGGTGCCGGGAGCTAGACTGTTGTGCTGAATACCGGTCCGGAGAACGCGATCTGAACTGGTGCCGTGAGTATGACCGGTGCCGAGAGGGGGATCGGTACCGGGACTGCGAGCAGCGCCTGGATCTTGACCGGCGATAAGAGCGGGAGCGGTGCCGGGATCTCGATCGCGAGCGGTGCCTGCCTGCTGCCTCGACAGACGGTGGTCTGACCATGGCAGGCTTTCCCGCTGATGGGAGGACTCGCACCGGCGGTGCCAGGGGTTGAGGCAAGGTGGGCTCCATAAGAGCAATCAGTTCCCTCGCCGTTGCGAAGGTCTCTGGCGTGGTGGGAACGACGAGCTCAACCAAGGCGTGTGCCGGGGCGGAGACTCTCATTGCACCGGACCTCGATCGCTCTGTCTGGCCGGGGGAATCGACGGTGCGGCAACTACCGGTGCCGCCGCAGTTGTTGTCCAGACGCTTGGTTGCGTGCTCAACTTCGTTCTCTAGAGTTGAGCCGCAGGATCTAGCTTTTTGGCCCTCGCGAGACGAGCGGTCTGCGGCCCGCCTTCGTCGGAAACTGGCGTACCTAGGGTGTCTGAGGGCCAAACGGTCCTCGCCGTGCCGATGAAGCACTCTCCCGGTGCGACTGCCGGCACCGGCCGGACTGGAGGAGGGCATCCTCCATCCAGACTGGCTGTCAAGCGAGATCCTGCTCTTTCTTTTATGGCCAGGCAGGTTGAAGGACTACAGATAGGCACTTGTCGTCAGTGATTGCCCGATACTTTGCAGCAGCGAATCATGGGGTCAGTTGGCTGGCTGGCGCACAAGGTCGGCACTGTTGACACTAGGCGTGGCCAGCATGAGCCCGGGCCCGGGAGGGGGGAGGAGGTACCCAGCCCTCTAAACTAATTACTCTAACATAACAACAACTTCCTATTTATAACAACTATACTCTAACTAGAACTGATAAATACAAAGTGAAGAACGGGTGTAAAAGCTAGGAATGGAGGTCAGCTAATCTCCTCCACTGTCCACACCGACAGTGGTAAGAATTGAACCGAGGGCGACGGTCGGCAGGGGTATATATCCGTGCCGTAGCGCGCCCGGCCAGGGGCGCCAGCGACCCGCCGGGTGTGCTAGGCGAAAATCTTCGAACGGCCGAGCACGCGCCACTTACTTCAGGATTGCACGCAAGCTACTCGAATGATAAAGACTCATAAAGTTACAGATTGAGTGAGGGCTGCGTTTTACTAAACAGTAACATTCTATGATATGAAAGCAGACATACCAAAACTGCCTGATCTAGATAGTTATTGCAGTAACGAACTAGATACCATATCTAGAAAAGTGCTGAGGATGTATTTGTTCAATCGTTGGGGTGAGGGCTGGTTGTTTTAATTGATTTGCTGTATGAACGATCCTGTGTCTTGGTGTCTGTGACACAGAGCCCCACATCATTATTCATTCATAGGTCTAGGTCAGAAGGGCCACTGTACTACACCAGTCTGTCTCTTTGCTAACCCACGGCACAGATCCCCCAAATAATATCCTTAGATCATATCTCTTAGAAAACACCTAACAATTTCCGAAGTGGCATGTTATATTGTGAAAAAACTTGTTTGCATTAGGTGCGCAGCCTTGTGATTTGTGAATGTAAAGCAATGCTGTTTGTGCTCCAAATTGCAATTTCCCAAGGGACAAAATGTGGGTTGGAGTATAAAAGATTTGGGGTTGATTCCTCTGCATTACCCTCTTAAGCATCTGTAACTCCATTAATTTAGATTCAGAAGTTGCACCAATTCAACATTGAAGTTGACTCAAGCCCATTGGTTCTTTGACACTACATTGACTATGAATGTTTTTCTAGTATTTAAAGTTGAACAGAAAAAGTGGTTGCATGTTTTATGTTGACATAGTGTCTGTTTTATTACAATTTGTGCAGTCATAATGCTTGTTGAAACATTTTCAGGTATAACAGTTATGTGTAAATCGTTAGGGTTTGAATAGGGCTTATCTATGGTGTACATCATACAAAGATGAATTTTGGAGACGAGACAAGATGTTCTCGCAGAAAGAATGACACATGAAAGTTGGATACATTAAAAATAGCTGATATATTGAAGCAAAATGATGGGAAAACAATGTTTAGGTTAAGTTTTTATTATAATCCTCAAATGCATTTTTATTTTTTGGTGTGTAGATCAGCCCGCATTTGTGTCCTCTATTTTATGGATAAGATAGATGATGTTCTGGTTTTCAAAATTATGGTAATCTAAGCAACAATTATTAGAATTTTGTCTAAAATAGGCTAGGGACCTGCTTTCCTGAATTCCGAGATTCCTCTGGGCCTGTTAACATCAGCGTCTCCTACACAGTGCATGGCACAGAGAATAAAAAGCCTAAGGATGATCACAAAAGGCAGCACACCAGTTGGGAGCAACATAGTAGACATACGAATGCTGAGGAAAGGATGTGTCCTTTGCCCTGTCCCTCTAGACTTACATGCCTAACTGGCGTCTGGGCTAGAGGAAGTGACCTATCTCCACTTAGTTCCCACAGCCAGGAACCCTCTCCCTGGAATCAGGTGCCTAAGCTTTCTTGCCAGGGTGACAACATTGCATCCCTAACTCCACACAAAATGACTGACCAGTGCGGGGAACTGGAGGGAAAGATGACATCTCCCTTATTATTAGTAGTGCAGCAGTTAGAGCATTTGCCCAGGATATGAGAGACCCCCCTTTGAATTCCTCCCTCTGCCTGATGAGATTCAGTTTGAACCTGGGTTTCTCACACCTCAGGTAAATGCCTGAACTACTGGATTATGGGAGATTCTGATGTGATTCTCCTATTGAAGCTGTTCCACTATTTATAAATAAGTACATATGCATTGATCCAGAGAGTGGCTCCATAGTCCAGTACTTAGGGCACTCACCTGAGAGGTGGAAAACCCATACTCAAAATCCCTTCTCCTCAAGCAGAGTGGGGAATTGAACTTGAGTCTCCCACATCCCAAGTGAATTCCCTAAAAAAAGGCTAAAGGTTACAAGGGAGGCTGTCCCCTTCTCCCCCACTTAACTGTTTTGTGTGGCATTAGGCATGCTTTAAGAACGCCTGGTAGATTGGGCTCCACAAGCAAGGTAGGTGAAGGAGTACATATCCTCACCTGGTTAGAGGATTGTGACGGGACTTAGACATGAGATAGGTATCCATGCTGAAACATTATGGTCATGGCCAGAAGCAGAAACAGGTGCTATGGAGACTTTTACAGCAAAAACGTAGCCCCCTACAGGGTTAGGTGGCAGCTTAGCAGGGGTTTTGAGGCTCTCATGGCACCTACAATTTTGAATTTAGGCCCCATAACTCCCACTTTAGCATCCCAAATTCTTTTGTAGATCTGGGCCATGGTTCATAGTGTGTTAAACTAATCTGTTAGAACCAAATATTTGAGATTTAACTTGTGCTTCTGAAGAAACTAAGGATATAATAGGTTTAACAGTTTGAGGTGGGTATCTTGTGTCTTGCTTTGCTGTACCTTGTCAGATGATGCAATAAATGCTATGGACACTGAGCTGATACAGAAACTACTTTTTACCCCAATCTTTCTACACACTGTTTTATGGGTCCCAGATGCTAGAGGTAGAGGAACTTCTCAAATCTAAATGATATCAATGAGAGGATTAAGTGTATTTTATATAATAAATGAAAAGTGGCTGCTCCTCTGTTAAATTTCCTTGATCTCTGCTATATTTTGTTTATGGCTAGCCTAGCATGTGTCCTGAACTTATCAAACCATCTCTCCTGTTGACAAATTGGTTTTGATCAAATCATATTTTAAAATGAGATATGTATGAAAGATACTGTTAGTGACCTCAATAACTTACAGTTAAATTCAGTGGATGCAACATTTGTGTATTCAAGGGTAATTGAAGGTCATTTTTTTCATAAAGCCAAGGATAGGATTCTTATACCAACTATCCAGTCTAAAGGCTTTTCCAGAGTACTGCACCCTACATTAGGTACGGCCACCAAAGAAGAAGTAGATACCCATGGTTTCTTGGAATTCCCTTTATCATAGGGCTTCAGATTCACCAAGATTAAAACAAATTAGGACTGTCAATTAATCACAGTTAACTAATGTGATTAACTCAAAAATTGATTGCAATTAAAAAAATTGTGATTAATGGCAGTTTTAATCACACTGTTAAACAATAATGGAATACCAATTGAAATTTATTAAATATTTTGAATGTTTTTCTTCATTTTCATATATATTGATTTCAATTACAACACAGAATACAAAGTGCACAATGTCACTTTCAGGTGACATTGTAAATAAGAAGTGGGCAGCATTATCTCCCACAAATGTAAACAAACTTGTTTGTCTGAGTGATTGGCTTAATAAGAAGTAGGACTAAGTGGATGTGTAGGCTCTAAAGTTTATGGTTTATTTTTGAATGCAGTTATTTTTTGTACAAAATTCCACATGTGTAAGTTCAACTTTCATGATAAAGAGACTGCACTATGGTACTTGTATTAGATTAATTGAAATACTATTTCTTTTGTTTCTTTTTTACAGTGCAAATATTTGTAATAAAAAATAAATCATACAGTTTGTATTCTGTGAAATCAATATATTTGAAAATATGGAAAACATCAAATATTTAAATAAATTGTATTCTATTATTAACAGTGTGATTAATCGTGATTAATTTTTTTAATCGCTTGGCAGACCTAAAACAAATGTTAAAAAATAAATACACAAACACATAGGGACACTTTTCCAAGAGAGGTAGTCTCTCCTGGCTCCTCTGGATGCCATGAGACTTGGATTTTGATACTGCTATAAATTATTAGTTGATGTTGCTAGGGCTGTACCATTGCCAGTGCTCCACTGTCCTTAGTACAGTGATACACACATAACCAGAGTAACAACTTCACAGAACCCTCCCAACCCACGTCTAAGATGAACCACTGGCAGTTTTTAATATCAAAGCATCACAATGGAAAAGGGCAAGTAAGCACACCGAAATGTTTATTGTTAGAGGAAAAACAGAGAGAGGCAGAGCAGAAAGAGGGACATATGGGACAGAATTGGAAAGACAAAGGAATTGCACCCAGTACTGCCAATAAGTCTCAAAGCAGATAGATATGGATGCTGTAGAGGTTCAGTGTCAGACTTACCTCATTGGTTTGTTAGGTGCAAATACTATATTGAAAGTCAGTGTTATAATCCCGGACTCTGCATCCCGATCTTTTTGCACCAGATTTATAGCCACTGAAGACTCTAGCTGAGATTTAACTTTATTAGATTCATATTGAATTTCATACAGAAATTCATCGGTTGTAGAAAAACCTAAATGAAACAAGCACAGAAGATCAATTTGTGAATGTTCTAAATGCAAGCATTCTTCTTTCTAACAGGATTATAATTGTAAAGATATGTTTTGGTACTGGGTATGACATATATCAATTAATAAACAGATAGGTATCTAAAAGTGGAGACCTTCTGGTTGAACAGGGAATTTCACTACCCTCCATTGGTGGGTGGAGAATCTCAGACAAAAAGAGAGAGGAGAAAAAAAGGAAAAATCAGTCAGGAGAAGCTTAATGCTTATACTTCTGATCTGATGATCAATGCTCTGGTTACCACTTTCACAGGCAAGAGAGGTATTTCTAATTAATGAGACAAAAGTAAGTTAGAAGAGCATCATGCTGTTTGCTGCTAATGCCACTAGGGTACTATCCAAAAATCCCTCATTTAGAACATCATTGTCAGTGCTGGTTGCCAACCAGAGAAGCAGTTGCTGTACTGAAAATAGTAAAGGTGTCACTCGCTGTTTTCTCTCAACCACTGTAGAATCTATTAAAAGGCCATGAAGCAATGTTGTAAGATTAACCATCTGAACACCCTGAAGCAAGTATTACAGCTGGTAAAAACAGCAGCCTGTCCTTACGAGAATCTAATGTGTACCCTGGGCTCTATTAAGGGGGAAAATAATTGAATAATAGGGAAGTATGTCGCTGATCCACTTAAATTAGAAGTATTAAGGGCCATGTTTCTGGGCTATCCTAGCAAAAAAGATGTGAATTATACTGGGAGTGGATTTTTATTTGGCTTTCAGATCCCATATGAAGGACAAAGAGACATGTGTAGGCAAATAATTTAAGATCCCTATAGTTCAAAGAAAAATTCAGGAGGCAGTAGCAGCCAAAAAGGCACCTGGTCCCTGTGGGAGTTCACCAATGCTGGGCCTGTGCCCTTTGCCTCTGGCTTTGATTCCGGGAAAAAAAAAAAAGAGTGAATACAGAGAGTAGTACACCATGTGCCTTACCCCTGCGGCCCCTCTGTTAATAACAATATTGATCTTAATCTATGTTCAGTTTGATATTCCTCATTTGATACAGCAGTAGCCATGATAAAGAGATGTGGCCAAGGCGCACAGTTAGCAAAGTGTGACATTAAATCTACATTTCAGTCCATCCCAAGGATTTTAACTTTGTTTCCAGTTTGAAGGTTACTACTGTTTGGATTGATATTTGCCAGCGGGCTGTTCCATCTCTAGTTCAGCTTTTGAGAAGTTTAGTACAATGCTAGAATATTGGGCTCTGAGGAAAACAGGCTTACATAGTGGTTCGTTCTCTTGATGACTTTCTCTTTGCAGGAAAGTTGGGAACAGGCAAATGTGCCCACCTATTGAGTGCTTTTCAGAAGATGGGTGCACACTTGGGTGTCCCACTGGCCTCTGAAATGACAGAAGGGCCAACACACAAGTTGACATATTTGGGAACTGAGTTAGTCCAAATGCAAGGTTTATCACAGCTACCCACGGAGAAGCTGGATAATGTAAGGGTGTTAATATGGGCAACATGGAGTGCTGGAAAGATTAAACTCAGGCTAGTGGGCATTCCTGGACTTGGCCATCACTAGGCATGCCAGGGTTTGCACAGACCTTGTTATTTACAATTGTAGGAGACATTGGGAAGAAGGTTGGGGTCCAGATCCACATACATTCTATTATGCATTGGGACTACATGCGGGCAGCCAAGTCAGTAGGTGGATCGTATCCGAGCTTCAAGGCTGAAGCCATTTGCCTTTGGTGGTATGGCAGATGGGGTATGAGTTGGAATCAGCACACGCCCCTGCTGCACTCTTTGAGGGCTGAGCCATAGCCACATGTCCTGATTACTTGCCTGGACAAAAATGGTCTTGCAAGTTGCACTGGCTTAAATTTAAGGATTAGAGGGATGTGAGCTGATTATGCATTTATGGCCTCACACTCAATCAGTTTGGTCAGAGATGCTTGAAAGATGAGTCTGGTGGGTGGCCATTGAGCCAGCCTGCATTGACAGGGTATGGAAAAATATGAACCATGAGGTAGCCAGGATAATTTTGGGAGGAGTAGGGGCGGTGATAACACACAGGGATATCAGATACAATGGCCCTGAACTAGTGACCAGTGTGAGTAAAAGCTAAAATGACCAGCTTCCAGAGCTAAATGAGACCCAGGATTGTGCAGTTGGACCTTGTGCTCATGAGAGGGAAGAGCTTTGAGGACTGAGGTTCCCCCTATTCATCTTTGTGGCCTTTGTCACTCCACCTCCCTTATGCAGGTGCCAAACAAGTTTCATAACTGAACTGAGTCCATAGGGAAGACTGGGAAGGGTCTACCCTAAGTTGTTCTTTGGTTGGTGGTAAAAGCCCTGTAAGCCACCCTGTAACCAATTACATGCTTGGTTCATGAGAGCTGGGATGGACAAAGTGCCTCTTTAAGTAAGCATTTTTAATTCCATAATTCCTCTATGCCTGCAAAATAAATCAGTTTGTTATCTGATTATCATATATATGCTTAACTGATTTAATGTTGCTAAGCAGTGCATCCATTACCAGCAACTTTCATATGCTGAGTACAGAATGCTTGTACAGGATTATAATATAGTAGTTCCAAACTCTGTACTTCAATTATAAATGTGCTGTCATATAAATATATGGTCTCCAAGTAACACATATATAGATTTTGCTATCGATGAGAAAATTCTTGGCATCACTTTTTCCTTCTCCCCCTGTAATTCACACTTGGACATTAAAGTATGAATATAAATTCCTGTTCCTTTTCAAACTGATCTCTTAATAAGTATGGTGTCAAGGTGATGCACTCAAATTGAGAGACAGTGCAAGGTTTGTTGTCATTCTTCTACACAAATGCCAGAACATGGAGATTCAGATATAAAAATTTAACTAAGGAAGGGAGAGAAACCACAACATCATTTGAAGCCTACCGCAGAGGCAAAATTGCGACTGCTGAACAGATGTTTCTTTCGGCAGTCAAATCACACAATACTGCACAAAAGATGCCTGTTTTATAGTTCAAACAGTTCAGATGCTAGGAAGAAAATGCTGTGGCTGGTAAATTGATTATTACATTCTGCTTTCAGTTTCTGAAAAAAATGTTGTTTGTTTTCCTTTCCACATTTGTATATGATGTTTGTCTTTTTAGTCACAAGTGATAAATATTTATTTTTCTGCTCAGGGCTAACTGTTTTATAACCTGTTCTATGTTCATATTAGGTATTCTGTTAAAATATTTTAATATTTACAACACTTGAGGAAAAACAATGTATTTATATGTGCCAAATACAAGTATTTGAAAGCATCTTTATGCCAGTCCCCTAGCTGGTTGTGAATCTACACTGCAAATCTAATTTATGGCAGTTAAAACAGAAAAATGTAATTAGATTTTCATCAGAGCTGCAAACCCTAAAGACTACCATAATATCATATTATGGAAACCCTCCGTGAATATGTTAATATTTGTTTCTAGACAGTTCCATGACACACATGCTACCTAAATGAAGTGGCAGCTGCTAGAGGCAAAAAAGGTTGTATATTATCACCAGAAAATTGTCCACGTTGTGTGACTAAATCAAATGATCCATGTTCTTTGAGCTCTTAAAGATTCCAGTTTTGATTAAAATGGTAAAAGAATAAAGCAGCAGGAGAGAAAACTGCCTTGGTTTTTAAAGTACTGCCATGTCAAACACATGTGGGCAATTTCACAGTTTTTACAAATCAAAATTTTACACCTGGTGTAGAAAGGTCATATTAACTATAATCATTCATTATTATTTTTCTTTTTAAAACCACTATTCTCTATTTACTGCCTAATACAACAGCCACTTTAGCTAGTTCAAATTGTAACACATTGCAGCCAACATGAAAATGCAGCTTAAGTAATCCATCCCTGTTTTGAAAGGCAGCAAGGTGGACAGAGCCCTGGCCTGTTTTCTATCCCTGGCTCAGCCACTGGTCCGCTGTATAACCTTGGAAGTGCCACTTCACCTCTCTGTGCCTCAGTTTCTTCCTCTAAAAAACAGAGGTCTTGCAAGGTGCTTAGCTCTCCATATGGCCCTGCTACTGTTGCTTCTTCCTTGGCTCTGAGTAAGAAGCATGGTATTGGACAAAGTTCTTTCAATATTTAATAGGAGTTTAGGAATTTAATAGAATGAAGGGGTCTCTTTCCCTTTATTTTGTTACTTTTGACTTATTAATAAAGTACCTGCCTGTAATCTTTTCTGTTATTTGATAAATACAAATTACTGCCCGAAGTACTGCTTTTGTATTGAGTAGACAAGGATTTTTAAGGCTTTTGAGTCGTGACAATTTAGAAAAAAATATAATTGCTGTTGAAACATTATTCATAAATATAGTTTACTGTTCATCTTAACTGATTTTGTTCTATGTTGTTTTTGAAATCTTTATTTTTTAAAAGAAATGTTCCTTTCTTATGCCGAGTTTACCGGCAGTCCTGCACGCATCGTTATTTGTGATGTTAAGTTATATTTTCTGAAAAGGATCATAAAACCTGGATTCTGAAGAGATGAAAGTTACATCATGCATTGCTCGTTCCACTTACTATCTTGAGTTTGTTCTGATTAGAATGTCATTTTAAAAAGGATAAAGATGAATTCTCTTGGATCTGTCAGAAGCTACTTCACCTATTAATATTTCAGCAAAAACTGGGAGCTGAAGAGATGCCAAATGGATGAGTTCTGTATGGGAGTGACTTCTCAAACCTTACAAGCTTTGTGAGAATGTCTAATTGAAATTTGCACTTTTGTAACTGTTAAATCTATCAATATTAGACACTCTTTCGAACTAACAACTCAAATTATTAAAAGGCCAGATGTGGCCCAAGAGATCTGAACCAATAAATTTTCTTTAATTGATCAGAGTCGTAGATCAATACAGGGTAAAGGAACTCTCCTCTATTTAGAATTCTCAGAGTATACTTCCTCTTACAGAGCCACACTCTTAAAGAGTACATATTGTCATCAGACATTCTGAGCTCTCTGGCAGAAAAGTAATTGTTGGGCCTTTCCATCAATTCAGAATGTCTTTGGAGGACTCAGACAAAACAGAAGAGGAGGCGTGAGAAACAGTGTACTCAAGCAACTTTCCTTTCCTTTTGGAATTATCTTAGTAGATCCTCACTCTTGGTAGAGTGACCCACAGGATACAAATCCCAGGAAAAAGGCTGAGCAGTACTTCATAAATGAGAGAATTGCTCTCCCACAACAAGCCTCTGATTTCTCTCCTAAGGTAAGAAATGGCCATTGGTTGGAAGTGTGAATGGAACTCCATGCAGCAGTTTTACAGATTTCAGTTAGACACATTCCTCCAGTATGCTAGAGATGTTACCTTAGCCCTAATTTATGGAGTCCACAGGACATCTGGTACTGCTTAGTCATAATATTACAGGGTCTGATAATATTTAGAACATCTCTAAAAAGAGATTGATTTCCAGTTGGACTAACTCCCAAATACCACAAATAACCCTGGAGCCTTGCAACAGCTTTTCTCTTCTAGTAATAACTCAGTGCCCTCTTACACAGTTCAGCTTTCCTGAACAGTTTGTGGGATCTGGAGCAAAAGAATGGAAGACTGTTGTGCTGATTATGATGGAATTCAGAAATCACCTTGGGGAGAAGTTTCAAGTGTGGATTCAGTACCACTTTATGAAGCACTGTGAGATCACCCTGGCTCTTTGTGCTCAGGAGGGTATAAAGGGCAGAGTATTTCTGCCCCTTCTTCAATTCCTTTGTGCCGGAATGCTGATGGTAGACTCCAATGCAGTAGGAAGGAGGGCGGGTCATCGTGGACATATGCAACAGATCTCAAAGAACACCAGTTACAAGAAGGTGAGTGACCATTTTCCTTCACTGAGTGCTTGCATACATCCCTTACGCTGTACGTTAGCCAAGGCAGTGAGACTTGGTGTCTCATTGGAAGAAGGAACTTCAGGATTGCTTTTCCCATGATCACATTTCTCCTGGATGCAGAGATAAATACACAGTGTCTTGTAAATGTGTGAACAGAAAACGATGTCACTGCCCTGCAGATGTCCCTGAACGGATATGTGCCACAAATGCTGCAGAGGCTGAATGTGCTCTACTGCCTGTAGTGTTCTGTAAGTCTTCTAGGAGGTGTTATATCTTTGGCAGTGTAGCACATGTGATACTCCATTTTGAGAGTCTCTGTCCTGTAATTGGTTATCCTCTCAGATGTTCTAAATAGGAAACCAAGAGTTGAGTGGAAACCCAGCGGGGCTTTGACCCCATCCAGGTAAAAGGCCAAAGTTCAGTGCACATCCAGAATATGCATGGTTTGTTCCCTTGTGTGAGCTTGTAGCTTTGGGAAGAAAAGTAAGTACAGACCAATTCAGGTGCAAATCAGGTTCCATCTATGAGAGGAAATTAGGGTGCAGCCTAAACAGGATGTTGTCTTTGTAGAAAATGATGTGTGATGGGTCAGTCACAAGTGCATTTAATTCTCCCACTCAGCCACCAAGAAAGCTTCCTTTGCCATATTATCTTAAAGTTTCAGCTAAAACAGTTCAAGCCATTTCAAAGGATGAGATTAGAAAAAACAGTGTTATACCAATGTTATGCCAACCACTGCTTCCTTAGAGCAAAGATTTTTAAATTTGGTAGGGGAGTGAATTTAAATTTGGTTGAAGTGAACAGGAGGCTAAAGACTTGAGTGGAAGGTCTAATAAGGGAGGACAACACTAAATTCAAATTTCAAGGCAGTGCTGGATCCCAAATAGGTAGGAATAGTCTATCTAGACCTTTGAGGAGGCTGATAGATTTCCAAAATAGTTCTACTATAGATTTAAGGGTAAAATGCTGTGATAGCAAACCCAGATGCACACTAATGGAGCTGAGGTCTAGACCAGACTCCTAAAGATGTAAAGGATAGAATTGTTCGAAACTTTGTCTGAATCAGCAACACATTATGGAACAGCGTCCAGAGATGGAGAAGCACTTCCATTTACTCGGGTAAGCAGCTCTTGTGGAACGCTATCTGCTATTGAGGGCGACATTCTGGAGTGCCACAGACAAGTGAGCATCCTTTGCATTTAACCACTGATGACCCATGGTGTGAAGTGCAGAATTTGAGTGCAGAACCCACACATGGTTCTAAGTTACGAGACTTCTGGCAGGCATCAAGAGCAAGGGTCTCCAGTAGATAGCTTGTATAGATTGGAATACCACAGATGCATTGGCCAAGCTGAAGCTATAAGGACCATTCTGCCTCAATCCTGTTTCAGCATGAGAATAACCCTGGGAATCAGGGTTACTGGTGGACAGGCACACAGAAGATCCTTGTCCCATGGAAACAGAGCTGTGACTTGCCTTTGAATAGAACTAGGGGCACTTTCTATTTTGCCAAGTTGCAAACAGATCCACCATCCAACCCCCTCCCCGCTCCCAATATGAAATACCAAAGCTAGAATGGCTGTGTTGTGAAACCGTTCATAGTCTAAGTTGAAGGATCTGCTCAGGCAATCTACCAGTATATTTTGAACATCCAGTGAGTGAGATGTACAGAAAGTAACTTAGCTCCATATGCATAGATTCCACAGCTTGACTGCCTCCTGGCAGAGGCTGCCTGACCCTCCCTCTCCCCCGCCTTTTTGTTCACATAAAGTACCACTGTGTTATTGTCAGTGAGCACCTGAACAGTTTTGATCTGAATATGAGGCATAGACTGTTGATATGCATGGGATATTGTGCACAACTCAAGGACACTGATATGTAACCTGGCCTTGCCGGCAGTCCATAAACCCTGAACCTGAAGATTGCCCAGATGTTCTCCCCAATCCATGGTGGAAGTGTCTGTTACTGAAATCAGAAAAGATAAGGGGAGAGAAGGGAACACCCATGCATACATATGAGCTCCAAGATGACAACACCCTGTCGAGGATGCATACCAGCTTACCTGGTGGTGATTGATTGAGGGAAACATGCTGACTTGAGCCATGCTTGCAGTGCTTTGAGGAAAAGCCTGGAATGAGGGATCACGTGTGTACATGCAGCCATGTGAACTAGGAACCTAACACAATTCCTTACTTTGGTTCATGGGTGATCCCTGAGTGAAACACACAAGTCCTATATTGTCTGGAATCTGGAAAGAGGCAGATATAACTTGTCAGAGGTTGAGTCCAGGAGTGCTCCAGTAAACTCTATTCTTTGTTAAAGGCAATAATGATGACTTTTCTTTATTTTCAGGCTCAGAATGCTGAACAGATGGAGCACGTGATTGATAGCCATCTCTAATAGGTGTCTGAAGTGACCCTGAAACAACCGATCATCCAAGTAATGAGACATGTGGACATCTCTCTGTCATAGGCAGGCTGCTAAGAATCCCCATGGGCTGCAACCAGGAAGAACAGCCCGTAGTTATTATCCTAGCCATGGCCCTGACAGCAGCAATGCCATGCCCAAGGAAGCATGAAGAGTTGATTGAGAGACCAAATGACATTTTGCAACAAGAGACTGAAACTGCTCCCTAGAACTTTCTGGCAGTTTATTCATGAACTGAGAGATTGCCTCCTAATTAAAATAGTCATATCTGGGAATTAAGACTGGTTATTGGCCATGTGGAGCTATAAACTTAAAATACATCTTTCTCCCAAAGAGATAAAGCTTTTTTGCATCTTTTCCTTAACACCATTGATGACTCCTCTCCTTCACCGCAACCACTACTAATGAGCCTGGCATAGGGTGTAACAGAACTGCTCAAACCCTGGGATGAAACGTAGTATTCACTTTCTGTTCATTGGGCCATAGGTGGAAAGGAAGAAGAGGTTTATAACAGAGTCTTGGTAGGCTGCATGATGGCCTTGGGTATTCTTCTCCACTAGCTCCACTTGTGTACCAAGAGAAGAAGCCATTCTTTTGAGGAGCTCCTGGTATACCTTAAAGTCATTCAATGCCAAGGAGGATGCCAACAATACCAGAGTGTCATCCATTAGTAAGGATGATACATTAAGGGGAGGCAAAGGAGAAACCTCCTGAGGTTTGGTGCCATGATACTGGCAAAGGCTGCTGCTCCAAAGGGAGTTGAGGTAAGTCCAGTATACTGATATCATAGGTTGATCAGTACCGACCATCACAGGTCTCTTGGTACTGGTGGTGAAGACTCTGTCCTCAGTATAACTAATGAGGAGACTAACAATACTGGGCCTCAGTCATGCTGCCAACATATTCCAACCCCAGGCTCTACTCTTCTCTGATCTCCATCCATATGTAGGAGAATGTGACCTGGAGGAAGCCCTGGACTCTTGGTAGCATGAGACTTGAGAAGCCACCTCTGATTCCAACAAAGAATAGGAATATTCTGAGAGCCAAGGTGGTGTGTTAACAGGGCTTGTGTCTGTTTGTTCCTCAGAGACGTGACCAGAACCTATTCCAAGAACACAGCACTGGCGGAAGCACGGATGCCTTCCTAGCTGATGGTATCATGAAACAAGGTGGAATCAACACCAAGGTGGAGGATGACAAAGTGGTACCAGACCCCTATGGTTGATGGGATCACAGCACAGTGTACTAGAGCCGAGGAGTGTGGTACCTGCACTCATGCTAACCAAGGGTCTTCACCCTGGATCAGCGGCGCACTGAAAAGCATAGTAAGTCTCTGTCCACTGCATCAGCCTCTGGCGTTATTGGTACCTGTATTAGTGGCTGTCCTACTGTGATCAGAGATGTCTCATCTGTCTCAGATGGTGAAGCAGTAGCTGCAGTGGCCCCTGGGAGAGTACCAGAGTTAATGACTCAGGTCTATCAGTATGAGTCACATCCAGGCAGTGGTGAGCTGAAGGGCATGCTCTATCATGGGTACCAGCATGACCATCTGTGGAGGAAACCCACATTCTGGTATTCCATGAGTCTGACACTGACTTCTTATGTTTGTGAGAACATGATTACTCCAAAGTCTTTGACCCTGAAGAGAGTCCCAGTGACAGGACTCTCCTGAAACCCCATCTGCCAGTAAAGCTGGCTTTGGGAAGGAGTCATTGAAGAGCTTCCCTTGGACAACTGAGGAGTTTAGATGCTAGTGTAAGGGCTGCCTTTATAAGAATGTGTTGAAGGTGTTCTTCCCACAGCTTTTTTTGTCCTGAATTGAAGCCTGGCAGATCGAGCTTGTATACCAAGCTGTCTCTTATGTGGCATAGGCTCCCCTGCTACTCCGCAAGGCAGGCAGGCCTGTCTGAGTGGAAAAAAAGAACCAAACCAGACAAATTATAATAAAAATAAGAAAATCAAAAAGAAAATATCAAAATAACAAAAGAAAAAAGAATACCACTAGGCAAAATAAGTAGCAAGAACTTTGTTCTCAAGAAACACGGAATACATTAGTTTCTTCTTAGCACTGGTGGTTGAAGGAGGGGCAGAGTGAGCTATCTCTGCCCTTTATATGCTGCATTTGAACACAAGGAGCCAAGATGTGGTTGGGGCTGCCTCTATGGGTACTACTAGGAAAACTCTCTGGCACTGGGCCACGAGACGCTCACACACGCCTCTCATGTAATGGACATATGAGAACACTTGAAGAACATTAAAGAGACATAAAAACCTTAAATTTAAAACAGATGTCAGAATTTATCATATAAATGTTAAAATATTAAAAAGACATTGTTAAGGTTGATAGGCATAAATTGAAACATCCTTTAAAAAGAAGAAGTAGATTCCTGAGTATGAAAATTCAATCAGCCTCCCCAAAATCAAGCTTGAAATGCTATTAAATTTTATCTTCTCTGCCCTGTGAGCCATTGGTGAGAGAACCAGGGTGACAGCTTTCTTCATGTTGGCTTACGTGTACACCTTGCATGACTATTTAAATACTAAGGTGATGGATACATCAGAAGATAGAAGGTGAGATCCTGGCCCCACTGAACTTAGTGGCAAAACTCCCATTGATTTCAACAGGCCCAGGCTTTCACTCAAAGAGTGCAGGATACACATGTTGTGTTCTTCTTCCACTCTGCCTGTCTGCTCTGTTGTCATCTAGCAGCTTGATAAAATCCCAGGAACACAGTCAGAATCAAGGAATCATCCAATATGTATACACATGCTTGAAAATTATAACAAAGGTGATGGAGATCTGATTTTCATAGACTCATAGAATCATAGAATGGAAGGTACCTCGAGAGTTCATCTAGTCCAGTCCCCTGCACTAGTGGCAGGACCAAGTATCATCTAGACCATTCCTGAAAGGTATTTGTCTAACATGACATGTATCTGTCTAACCTGCTTTTAAAAATCTCCAGTAATGGAGATTCCACAACCTCCCCAGGCAATTTATTCCATTGCTTTTAGGATCATCAAGACTTGAGTGTATTTCTTTAGTGCCATATATGTTTTTAAAACAGAAACATAGACCAGAAAACATCTTCAAACTTCAAAGTGCAGTTTAACTCTAAAAATGGTATTGTGCAGTTTCAGGTTAGTCTCTCAAATCTTCTCCATTTCGAAGGAAATGTACAAGTGTCAGGCCTATAAACTCACCTTGGCATCTGAAAATCAACCTGTTTCGTTCCCAGTTTCCATATCACCTTGTTATTGGAACTCAGTAACAAATCTATTGATGATGTGAGAGTCAGAAAATAATCCAACTCACTCACCCATAACAGTATTGGCTCTGGTCAAGAAGAGGTAAAATGACTCTGAATACACACAGGAAGCCGATCTTTTAAGTAAGGTGAGCCATTTTTACATAAAATCTTTTCAGAGTTGAGCTGCACTTTAAGGGTTGTTATTTTGTTTTATTTTTTTTTTGTGATGCATTCTTGATTTGGGTATTGCCAATAACTGGAAAATTAATTCCCTACGCTAAGTTGATATTTGACAAGTTTACAAAGAGGGCCAAAGCTAGAAACTGATAAAAGCCTGATTAAGCTTTTAAGTGTGTAGTTACTTCTTGTGGGAAAACAATGATACTTTTAAGAACAAAAAAGGCAATTCACTTGTGCTATTTTTGACACAGGTAAAGCTCTTAATATAAATGATTTGGATTAACAGAATTCTGCTATATACAAGACTTTTTTTCCCCAAAACTAGCTTAAGGAAGAGCAATGCTGCAGGGTAGCAATTTCATCCAATGCCTTGTGGTGATTCTATTAAACTATTATACTCAGCTGCTTATCTGAAACACTGTAATTATTAGCCGCATGTGCAAAGCTTCAAATCAGCTTATGTTTGCACAATGCAACTTTATTTGCATTTTTTTGTTTTGCCATTTTTACTCAAATTGGAATTGTGGAACTGGGATAAATTAATTAGAGGTATGCAACTTCATTTTATCTAACTGCAAAACTAGCTGAACAATGCAGGTTCAAAAGTTTAACATGGCTGTTACTGGGAGCATATTTTGCTAGCAAGAAATGGAGGGGGGGAAGGGCACAGAATTAAAATTGTAAATGAAAGAAGGGAGTATAGATTCAATGAGTCTGTCTTCAAGCACAGCTGCAGAAAAGATGACAGGGTGCACTGACCTGAAGATATGGCAGATATTAGGAAAATGTATTTAACTTCAAGAGCAATTGGAGTGTGTAATAAACTGTCAGGGGAGGTGGTTTAGGCACTATCAGTGGATATTCAAGAACCAGATATGATAAAATAAAGGATGATGGGAATAGTTCTGCAAAATAAAATGCAAAGGGATTTTGGCCTTGCTGGTTCTAGGTATATATATATGTGTTTATTAACAATATCAGTGTGAGGTGGCTCTTCCAAAATCTAAGCAGATCTCTGAAGAAATATGGATTATTATTATTATTTTTGGCAGGGTAGGAGGAGAGGTTGAACCTCTTATTACTTCCATGGGGATGAAAAACAGCATTCTCCTGAGCAAAAGAAATTGGAGGAAACTCTACCACTGAGGACTTGGGAGTTTCCCAAACCGTATTTGGCAATGGTATTAAGCTGTGGAGAATAACTCCGCCCCACAAGTAAATTATATCTACTAGTTCTTCTTTATCCATTAGTTTTATTTTCAGAGTTAACAGTTTAGAGTGACATTAGCATATTTTATAGATGCCATGAATATTTGCTGTATATTTTTCTAGCTAGTTTATTACTTGGGTCCTTTTTTTATATTCTTGACTACTTTCCCTGCCTGATGCTCATTAGTTTATCATTTCTATCACTAGCTGTATCCTTTTTAAAAAAAAGATTTGAATCACATTGGAAGATTACTCAGAAAGAGTTCCTGGCTACAGAGGTAAATGATATGTTTGTATTAGTTACTCAGCTACTTTATATTTTAGTTTCTAAAAAGTAATTGCAGGAAGGATTGATATAATTTCTGATTGTGTACCTGAGTTGGCTTCTTATACTTATGTGAAGTTGAATCAATCACTTCAGATGAGTAATTGGTTTCCTGAATGTTTAAAATATATTATCTGAGTATGAAGTCACTCGGGTGCTAGAAAGTAGTTCTAATTTGCGTAACTGTGACTGATTTTTAAGAATTACAAAAGTCTGATTCTTCTAGGGTGACCAGACGTCCTGATTTTATATATAGGAAGAGTCTCGATTGTTGGGTCTTTTTCTTAGATAGGCTCCTATTACCCCTCACCCCCACCCCTTGTCTCGATTTTTCACATTTGCTGTCTGGTACCCTAGATTCTTCATAAGAATAAGGAAACAGCAAAAACACAGAGTGATGTGTAAAATCAGATGGAAGCATGCTTGTTATTTACAATCCCCATCTCCCCAAAATTCATCAGTTCCCTCCTGGGACTTGCCATTGTTTTGAAAAAGAAAAGTAGTAGTTTCTTTTTCAAGTAGTACCCATGGTTTTGCTTTAGGTATCCAAGATACAGCATGTGCTATCCAGGTACACACTACCAATATTGATTATCTTGGTCACGTCTGAAGCTTTTTTTCACAGTTCAACCACATATTCCAGTTCAAAAAAATTTATGTTATCCTAGTCTTCTGTAAACTGTGTTGCTAACAGAAAACAATATTTGCCCTTCAAAAACGAAACATTTTTGTAAAGAACAAATTAAAGTTCTCAAATTTAAACTGTCAGTTTAACATGCTGAAATTCAATTAACCATTAAGGTTAATTAAAGGTACAGTTTGGTCAGCATGAAATTATCAAACCCCATTAGGATTCTGATGCAATTATCTACTGTTGGTTGCTTATTGTAAAAATTATTTCAGTTTTGTTCACGAAATTCTTAAAGCATAATTTTTAGCACTGAAAATTGGCAGTAACATGTAGAATTCTGAACTGGATGCTGCTTCCCACAGCTCCCATTGGTCGGGAATGGCGAACTACAGACAGTGGGAGGTGTGGGCGGCCGTGCAAATGTAAACAAATTGTCTAGCGGCCTGCCAGCGGATTACCCCTGATGGACCACAGGTTGCCCTCCACTAATATAGGTACTCTGGAATCATCCCACTAGGATATCAAATAATATATGATTCTCCACAATTTAAAAGGGCATTAATGCTGGGATTTGATCCAACAATTAGAATGGCAATGGTTCTGATGTTCCTGCTCAGCCTCCTTTACATCATACAGAAGAAAAGGCAAAAAGATTGTATGAAATACAAAGGGAAACAGTGCCACCCCCAAAAGCAATGTCTAAAAAGGTGTCAGTAATAACTTTTTTCACATAATGGTCCAATGGGACAGGGAAACCAACAAAATAGACAGAAAAATGGAGAATTAAATAGCGGAGAAAATAAAAATAGGAGAATGGTTCTGTAGGAACAAAGGACAGGTGATCCAGAAAGGAATTGGCTATGGAAAAAAATATTACAGTATTAACCTAGGCGACGTCTACACTACGGGATAATATCGAATTAGCAAAAATCGGTTTTATAAAACTGATATTATAAATTTGATTTCATGCGGCCACACTAGGCACAGTAATTCGGCATTGTGCGTCCATGGTCCGAGGCTAACGTCGATTTCTGAAGCGTTGCATTGTGGGTAGCTCTTCCGTAGCTATCCCATAGTTCCCGCAGTCTCCCCCGCCCCTTGGAATTCTGGGTTGAATCATTATTGTCGCGGGTGGTTCTGGGTAAATGTCGTAGTCATTCCTTCCTCTGGGTAAAAACATCACGCTGACTTTTCGTAGCGTTTTTCCCTGGTTGCCTGGCAGACGCTCATAGCATTGGCAACCTTGAATGGAGGCCCTATTCAGCGTTTTATTTTTTCGGCACCGTATGTGTATCTGGATGCGCGGACCGCAAGGCTACTCCAGCGCTACACGCAGCATTCACTTGTTTTGCAATGATGCAGAGTTGGTTCAAAACGGTGTTCTGTACGTCTATTTGCCGAGTAGAAAACTTGGCAATGAGGATGACGGTATCCTCTACCTCTTACTGTCCGCTGCTATCATGCGGTGCCCTGGCTGAATCGCTGGGGGCGCAATGCAAAGCAAAATTGGGATGACTTCACTTGGAACTGAGTCAATTTCCTTATGTTTCTAAAATAGAGTCGTCTCGTGCTGAAAGGCAAGTGTATTAGCGGACCAGTTTGTATCAGAGACAGTGCTCCGTGTCAGTATTCCAGCGTGGTGCCCCTGCAACAACCCATCGTTGCTCGCCTCCTCCCCCAACCTTCCTGGGAACCGTGGGCAGTGTCGCTGCCATTTGTGTCATGAAGTAATAAGAATGCAGGAATCAGAACAGTTGATGTTTAGTTGACTATACTATGAGGGGGAAGCAGCTCCGTGCGATGTGCTAGTCCAGGCAGGCATAAACGGGATGTGGGGGGAGAGCGACTGCTGCTGCTTATGACAGTCGGCAGTCAGAATTTTTTTTTACACAGGAAGGGAGGGGCTGAAGCCCCACGTTGCTATGATGAAGCTGGTTTTAGCCGTTTGTCCTATCTACTGGAGTACCAGCATGTGGCCTCGAATGTCACGATGTTAGTATTCGATGAGGATGGTTACTATCCTATCTGCACCATCTCCCGGGGAGGGACAGGAGAGGAGCGGATATGCTCTCTGCTGCAGATCGTCGTCACAGCATTCAGTACACATAGGGTGACATTTGAAGTAGTTCGAGAATGATTTCTTTCCCTTTTCTTCACGTGGTGGTGCGGGGGACGGAAGAAATGAGGAGCTGTTCCCTGACCGCCAGACACTGTGTTTGAAACCTACAGACATTTGGGAGCTTCAGCCAAGAAATGCAATTTTTCAGAGACTGCTGATGGCTGTGGGATAGCGGGTCCTCAGTACCCCTCCATCCCGATGAGCATCCATTTGAGTTCTGGCTTTCCGTCGATTGTCATGCAGCGCTGTGTATCTGGATTTGTTTTTCAAACGCTTTATGGCATTTCGTGGTTTCTTCTGTACGACGCTTGATACAAAGATTTCCCGTACGGTCCATGCTGGAGCTCTTTTTTTGGATGGGACTGCATCGCCACCGTGCTGATCAAGTCACGGCTGGACAAACAGGAAATGTAAATTCAAGTTCGCGTGGGCTTTTCTGTTTTACTGCCGCTTGCATCCGATGTTAGATGCTGTTCCGCGCGGTCAGTGGTGCACTGTGGGCATACCGCCCAGAGGACAATAACGCGATTTCCGTCCACACTAACCGATAATTCTGATATGTTATACGCATTTAGCGCTACTCCCTTTCGTCGGGTGGAGTTACAGAATCGATTTAAAGAGCCCTTTATATTGATATAAAGGGCGTTGTAGTGTGGACGGGTACAGCGTTAAATCGATTTAACGCTCTTTAAATCGATTTAAACGCGTAGTGTAGACCAGGCCCTAGAGACAGAATTGATGGTTTGACTACTGAGATTAGCTAATCATGAGAAGAATATGCCTACAGTTCCATCTAGTTCCACAATTCAGGTCTAGGGAGGCCATGCGCCCCCTACCTCCCTGATATCAGTAGAAGAGCATGCTGATTTAGTGGCACATTTACCAACAGATGATTGAGGAAGACCCATTGTATATGTGGAATTTAACAAAGGAGCATTCAGAGAAAATATGTTGGTAGATACAGGTGCCACATTTTCTTTAATAAGGACAAAAACTAAGAATTTATTTGGACCCCCCTGTAACTAGAAGAAAATTGTAAGGATTTAATGAAACACAGTAGAGTGCCATTTATTTCTCCATTTAACTTTAAATTAGGTATAAAGCAGGGAAAAGATCAGTTTGGTTTAATGGATCTTCATTGTGAAGGAATAACAGGAATTGATATATTGAAAAATCTTAGGTTAATAATCGGTCTAGTAAATAAAGTATTGTGGGAAATGCCTTCTAATAAAGTAAAGGATTAATTGCAGCCAATTGATATTGAAACAGGGTAAAGGCTAGCTACTATTAAGGCCGTTGAGGAAATAAAATGGCCTGACTGGCCAGCAGTACTGGAGATTGCACAAAAGTATAAAGAGGTCTGGACTACTAATAATGTAGTGTGGAATAATAATGCAGAATGTGGAAAAACTGAAGCAGAAGTATTAATTATTGGACTGGATCCCCCACCTCAAAAACAATATAAATATCCTAAGGAGGCAGAACTTAGGTTAATGAAAACTATCCAAGGTCTTTTAGAGCAAGGAGTTATAGTCAAACAACAGAGTGCAAATAATGCAGCCATATGGCTAGTTTTAAAGGCAGATGGTAAAACTTGGAGATTAACCATCGATCTTAGGCCACTGAATAAAGTAAGTCCAAGGACTGCTCCAGTGGTAGCAAAATATCCAGAGATGATTGCTGCCATTATAGAAGGAGCATGAGGGTTCAAAGTCCTAGATTTAGCAAATGCATTCTCTGTTACACTTTTACATCCAGATTCTTGGTATAAATTTGCCTTTACATTCCAAGGATGACAGTTCTGTTTCACTCAAACCCCCCACGGATTTCATAATAGCCCTCCCATATGCATGTAAATAAGATGTGGAATAAAATGCCTAATAAAGAGAGTTCAAATATGCCAACAGCAAGTGAACAACCCAGGAGTAACGTTGGGACAGGAAGGATGATCACCAGATAAAGGGTAGAATTATTGCAAAAATTGCCAGCCCCTACAGATATATCTGCTTTAAGGTTATTTTTAGGAATGACAAATTTCTCAAGAGATTTTATAGAAAATTATGCAGAAAAAGGCTAGCTCACTGTATAAGTTATTAAATAAGGGAATAACTGGGAATGGGGATTAGAGCAACAGGAAGCTTTTACACAACTGAAAAAAGCATTAGCACAAGCTCCAGCTTTAGCATACCCAAAGGTAGGACAACCTTTTGTGCTCCAGTTGGCTACTACCAGCACTGGAATGAGTACTGTATTGAGCCAAGTCTATGGTACAAGTCTTCGACCAGTGCCATATGCTTCTAAGATTCAGAATGGAGTAGAACAGGGATTCACCCCTTCTGAGAAAGGTATTAGCCTTAGTTTGGGCTTTGCAACATTGAGAATATTTAGTAGGATTATCTCCTGTGCTTCTGAAAACATCCCACTCACCCTTGAAATATGTATTAACAAGGAAAATTAATGATGGACATGTTTCTAGTCCTAGATTAGCAAAATGGATGTTAGCCTTGCTGAATAAAAATGTAACAATGAACAAGGTCCCAAGTTTATCACCAGTTTCTTATGGTCTTGTAAGTGAAGGGGAACAACATGAATGTCCCCTACCAGAAACTCCTCCTGAAGGACCTATATTATTCCAAGGTGGAGCAATCTTAAGCAAGATTATAGACACAATAGACATAATTTGGTTTGTGGATGATTCTAGCTTTTATGAGCCTTAGCTATGGCACAAACAGGGTATGCAGCAGTAAGAATATCCAATGAAAATGTTTTTAAGGGACAGTGCATACCTCATTAGGCACAAGCTGCTGAAATTGTAGATGTAGCAGCAGAATTGGAAAATATGTGAATGGACAAAACTGTGGCTACTTTCACAGATTCTGAGTGGGTGCTGAGAGCTACAGTGGATTGGATGCCTCTGTGGCAAAAGAGGGTCATGAAATCAGCAGATGGTAAATACATTGCTCATGCTGAAAAGTTAATGTATTTGTGGGAGTTAGCACAACACAGAACACAATCAGTATTAATGGGAAAAGTAAAAGCCCATAAGAAAAATGTTGAAGGAGCTCAGTGGAATAAGGCAGATGAACAAGCTAAAGTAGAAGCCAAGGTGGTGACAGTATGGCAGCCACAATTCCAATTGATCCCAATAGCTACACAAGAAAAAGAAAGAATAGAACAGATTGATTTAGTAGCTTTTCAAAAAAAATCCTGAAATAAAGCAATTGATATCGAAAGAAAAAGGGATGGAAAATTTGGCAGCATGAAAAAAAATTGGTATTAACTACTAAAACAGTGGATAATATCTGTGTGTGTGGTTCCAATGGAAATTAGATCTGAAATGATCTCTCTTGTTCATGATAATGAGCATTTAAGAGCAATTCAAGAGATAAGACTCTCAGTAGATTACAAATCGTAGGATGGTAGCCAAACATGAGGGCAGATATAGAGCAATATGTGAACAATCGTTTATCCTGTGCAGCAAATAATGCAGATACTAAAATAATAAAAGGACCATTAGGACACCAGAGAATAGACAGTCCATGGGCTGGGTTGCAAATCAGTTTTATTGGCCCATTGGCAAAAACTGCAAAAGGAAATCAATATTTTTTGGTGATAGTGGATCCTTTAACTAAATGGCATGGTAGAGCTCCAGCCTTGTCCCTGGGGGTCCCGTGCTTCCAGGCAGTTTATGCTAGTCTCAGAGGCTCCATGTAGCCCTTCTCTCCCTAGGGCCAGGGTTACAGTCTACAGAGCCCTTTTCATCATAAGCCAGCAAAGAGGTTGGTGAGAGAACTCTCACAGTCTCTATTGTGTCTATGGGCTTATTTCAGAACAGTTTAGCCTCCTGTCCTGACAGGGGCCTGACTTCCCTCCCAGGAGGTGCTTCTGTAGTGGCAGGTTGGGGGAAACCTAGGCCTGCCCTCTGTTCTGGGTTCTGGCCCAGGGACCCTAATGGCAGCAGCTGTTGGCAGCTGACCTTTCACTGCCAGAGTTGCTACATTTCCCTGGGCCACTTCCCCTCAGCTCTCCCACTTCTCTCTCTTAACACCTTCTTTACCCTTACCTTAGGCCTCCCTTCCAGTGGCTTAAGGGCATCTTCATTACCCAGCCCTTCAGCCACACTGCCTCTCCCCTGGCTCCCTCTGGCATGACCAGAGTGATCCCTTTTATAGTATCAGAGGGGCCTTAATTAGAGTCAGGTGTTCTCATTAGCTTAACGGCCTCGCCTGACTTTTCGTAGGTTAACTGGAGTCAGGTGTACACCCTAGCCTGGAGCAGCCCCTGCTCTGGTCAGTCAAGGAACAGAAAACTGCTTATCCAGTGGCCAGTATATCTGCCTTCTACTACTCTGCTTTACCTAACTGGCCTGGGTCTATCACAGTGGGTAGAGGCAATTCCTACAAGAAATAATACTGCATTAACCACAGCTAAGATTTTGGTGGATCAAGTTATTACAGGTGGGGTATCCCCAAAGAAATAGATTCAGATCAGAGACTTCACTTTATAGGAGAAATTACAAAGGGATTGTGTCAAGCTTTTGGCATTAAGCAAAGACTGCAAGTAGCTGGACATCCTCAAAGTTCAGGGCAAGTGCGAAGAACTAATAGAACAATAAAAACAGCCCTGAGGGATGTAGTAAATCAAAAGGGTTAAGATTGGGATCAGAAACTATCTCTAATATTAATGGCTGTCAGGGGAATGGCAGTGTCCTGTGGCTCAATTCTGTTTAAAGCCATAATAGGGAGAGATATGAGGTTGCCTGAACAATGGTGTAACAGGTGCACCCCCAGATGGATTACAGCCTAGACTGCTAACAGACCAATGGATGCAACATTTGCTAAAATCCATTAGCAAAATGCATTACAAGTGGTAATAGCTCTTAAAGTGAATGTTCAGCAAATGGATAAGAAGATGGGACCAATATTGCACCCTCAGGAATGGCAGACAGGTGATATGGCCATGTGCAGACAAATAAGAGAAAAAGACCATATCTTAAACCCTACATGGGAAGGAGCAGTTAGAATAGTTAATAAAGCAAGTCTCATGGTGTATCAATTGGATAGCTGACAAGGAAAAAGAAAAGTGTCAAAATGGTTTAATTCATCATGGTTGAAAAGGGGGAAGGAAGAATAAAAAGTTATAATAATTTCTCTCTCATTATAGGGACAGGAAAAAGATAAGATAGGAGAAATGCAGAGAGGAGCGTTGAATGAGATATGGGATGAGAAAGATTGGTATCCACCTTCCGTTCCCTCTACCTGGACAGAGCAAGATTTAGAGGAGTTCCTGTAAAGTTTACCTGTTCTGGAACCGACTAGACAGAGTTCAAGAGTGGATCAGTCTTCCCAGATGGAAGCTGTAGTTTACCAAATGGAAGAACAACGCCTTCAAGTCATAACTCCCTTATGAGGAGATCAATGTGGAAGACCAGTAGTTACGATTAACTTAAATGAGGGGGAGAAATATGTCAGTGAGGTTATCTAGACATGGGATCTCCATGTTCTGTGTTAAATAACATATATAAACCCTCAGAATTTTTTACCCTACTTTCCTCAGATATAGCTGAAGTACAAGGAGTATTAGGGATAAAAATTGAGATTCCTATAACAATCCCATGGACAGTTAGTATAGGGAATAAGGAACTACATAATTTACATTTCAGAGTCATGATTTTGGGGCACAATGGACTCGGAATAATAGGGATGGATATCCTTACTGCACTAAGATATTCAATAGATTTAGGCAGAAGTATCTTATGGGCAAAATAAAGGAAAAATTATCTATAAAATATATGTACATACGAGTAAAGTAGTGACTTGTCTTTATTTTTTTATTTTGATAGAGAAAGAAAAGGGAAGAGTAGAATAGATAGATAAAATGGCAGCTCGGTTTGAGGAAATTCCAAATATGGAGGAAGAGGAAATGGGAGATTTAAAGGATGATGAAGAAATTTATTAAATATAGATATGCCAATAGATGAATTTATAAGACTAAATGCGGCAGAGGATGAAAGATATGTCTGAAGAAAGTGGAATTAAGGAAGAAGAGAAGGGAACTATCCCCTAATTGTGTCCCAAATATATTTAGCTCAGTATATGAGACGGATGTTTCCAATCCAAATTATTGAAGCAGAAATTGAAACACTACTATATGGATACTGGATCACTGATTTCAATGATGAATACTGCAGTAGATGGGGCTATTATACGATATACGTCATGAGACATGTATATGTTTATGGGACTATTGGAAGACAGATACCTGTTCCCTTAAGTGTTCCTCTATCCATCAACATAGGTATTAGATTAATAGATAATGTGTAATTTGGTTTAGCAAATATGGGAGTCGGTAGTAGAGGACTTATTGTTATAGATATTATAAAAAGATTGAATTGTATGATGTCTATAAAAGCAAAGATACTGTGGAATGCTGAATAAAACAATAAGAAGCAAGAGAAATTAAATATACAATACAGAAGGTATAATTAGGTAGTCCCTAAAGAAAGTAATAGTAGATTTAGATCTTATGGATGTTTTGAGGTCTAATATATGTTTTACATTGTGGAAGGATGGAAGAAATTGATGGAAAAATTTTTAATAAAAGTTCCTACTGATGGAAAGAAAAGAAAAGTTTGATGGATACAATATTAGGAGGAACAGGTACTGGGCCTGTAATACTGAACAGTGTAGATGAAGAGGCATTGGCTAATAAGTTAAATTTAGTAGGACAACATTTGGAAGCTGTGTCTAAACCCTTAATAACCTCTTTAAACAATATAAGTGCTAGCCAATTGTTGTATACATTGGAAGAAAATGTGTATGTATTAGAAGTTGGAGTATACTGCTTAAAGTGAATCACATATACAATGTAACTCATAACCCTTATAAACAACAAATACTTGTATATTATTATCTTGGTGATTTGATTATGATTTTCAGCACACTCTATTCAAAATTGAGAATGAAGAATTTAAAGATCAATACTATATATATATATATATATATATAAAAATATAAAAAATTAACCCAATACCTGTAGGATTAACTAAAAGTTTAGTTAAGCAATGGATGGATCATCCTGAATTACAAAAACAATTACAAAAGGCTCAAAAAAATGCACAAAGGCTTATGATTACTGTGCACCATTCTACTAAGGGCACGTCTCTATTACGTGCTGGATCAACAAGCAGCGATCGATCCAGTGGGGGTCAATTTTATTGTGTCTAGACGTGATAAATTGACCACCAAGCGCTCTCCCGTTGACTCCGGTACTCCACCAGGGTGAGAGACACCATGGTAAGTAGATCTAAGTACGTTGACTTTAGCTACGTCATTCACGTAGCTGAAGTTGCGTAACTTAGATTGATTTCCCCCCGCCCAGTGTAGACCAGGTCTAAGAAAACTGAACTAGTAATTGAACATATAAAAAGTGATACCAAACACAGATGGTGGGAAGTGTTTTTGGGATGGTCTCCCACAGCAGTGGGATTCTTTAATGTAATTTTGCAACTGAGGGGTAGTCTTGATATTTCAAATTGTAATGGCAATTATGCTTATTATTTTGGTGTACTGGATCAAATGAAAATTCAGACAGCTGAAGTATATACAATTCCTAATCTTTAAATAAAACTACTATGGCACACAGGGAAGTGTGAGTACGGTGAGAATCAAAAGTGGTGAGGAATTGTGCTAGTATGAAGACATGTCTGCTCCATCTCATGACTATGAGAGCCTTGAATCAACAATGGACAAGACCACACACCCACTGAACTCACAAAACAATTAAGTGCATTTATCTGTCATACCAGCAGGGAAGGGAATTGATACAAGAGGGTTTTTTTTGTTTTGTTTTTTTAAACTGTTCTAATCCTTTGTCACAACTGGCAACACCCAGGACTGAGGTTTATGATTGCAGCTCCCTGCAAAGAAAAGCCTTGGGATGGGGTTCAAATGGCCATAAAATTCACTTCCCTTGATCAAAAATGGTGACAGTGTCATGATACTTTGGCTTGCATAATTTAGTAGTTAGTTTTAGGCTAGATGCTTTAAATAAACTATAAATAAAGGTAGTTTGGGGCTATAAATACAAAATGGTGGAGAGAGGAGAAGAACAATAAGAGAAGATCGAGAACAGCAGAGAAGGCAACCAGGCAGCAGTTAGAGAAGGGAAAGATCAGAGCAGAGAAAGAGCGGAAGGACCTGAGATGAAACAGAGGAACTGATGAAGAAGTGTAAGTCTGATTTCTTGTGTGTTTTAAAAGATCATTTGTGTGTGTCTGTCCATAAAGCTGGATGCCTGCTTCTGAGTGTGATCTAACCCACCCCATCCTGTGAGTGCCCAGCCACCTCTCACAGAATGGTAATTTTTAATTGTTCAATGTTTCTTTAATGCTGTATTGTAGTGCTGTTTTATATATACACATTGGGTATTTGTATGTTACATTGTAATAAGTCTAATGTTATATTGGAGGCCTTATGCATAAGTATGAAAAGGTCAGTGTGTACTAATACTGCAACATTGTTTTGTCTTATAGTTTTTGTAGTCTTCCGTGTCAACTGAATGTATAATCTCCAAGTATAATGTAATTGTGCCTTACTGCCGTTATATTCTGTACTGCTTTCTTTCTTGCTTTACTGAATATACGGCAATCACCGAATTTTCGCTCAATAAATAAGACTTTGTTTTTGAAGAACTACTACTTGTATGACAATCCTTTAAGAGAGGGCTGTATCCGTGTCCTTTTCAAGGGTTAGTAAGATTAGCCTGCTCTGGAGACTCCTTTGTGGATCGGAGTCAAATCTCCTGGTAATACCCTGGCAATTCCTTTAGGGCAGGTCACCACCTTTCTGCCTATTTGGGCAGAATAAATTAACAATCAATTTATAATTATAGATAGGCCAGTATTTGAGTGCCTTGGGTCCACATTTTGGGGTAACACTTAGGGTACGTCTACACTACAGGATTATTCCGATTTTACATAAACCGGTTTTATAAAACAGATTGTATAAAGTCGAGTGCACGTGGCCACACTAAGCACATTAATTTGGCAGTGTGCGTCCATGGTTCGAGACTAGCGTTGATTTCCGGAGCGTTGCACTGTGGGTAGCTATTCGAGCTATCCCATAGTTCCCGCAGTCTCCCCCGCCCTTTAGAATTCTGGGTTGAGAGCCCAGTGGCTGATGGGGCAAAAATCATTGTCACAGTGGTTCTGGGTAAATGTCGTCAGTCATTCCTTCCTCCGGGAAAGCAACGGCAGACAATCATTTCGCGCCCTTTTTCCCTGGATTGCCCTGGCAGACGCCATAGCATGGCAACCATGGAGCCCGTTCAGCTTTTTTTTTTTATAGTCACCAAATGTGTACTGGATGCCGCGGACAGAGGTGATACTCCAGCGCTACACAGCAGCATTCATTTGCTTTTGCATGATAGCAGAGACGGTTATCAGTCGTTCTGTACCATCTGCTGCCGGTGTAAATTGGCAATGAGATGACGGTTATCTGTGCTTCTGTACTGTCTGCTGCTATCCATGGTGCCCTGCGCTGAAGATATGGCCGGGGGCGAAAAGCAAACCGGGAATCGACTCCCCGAGTCAACATCCCTCTTTATGGTTTCTAAAAATAGAGTCGTTCCTGCCCAGGAATATGGGGCAAGTTGTCACTAGAGAACCAGTGTATCAGAGAGCACAGCTGTTCGTGTCAGATCCCGCAGAAATGATGGCTACATGCATCACGGGGGTGCCCTGCACACCCCACCGTTGCTTACCTCCTCCCCACCTTTCATGGGCTACCGTGGCCGTGTTTCCCCCCATTTGTCGTCATGAAGTTATAAGAATGCAGGATTAAGACAGCACAGTGACTTGTTAGTGGTTAAATTGAGGGGGGGCGCCTCTCGGTGCGTTGACAGTCACGGAGGACATTAACGGTGGTGCAGGGAGAGGAAGCCTCGCGCCATCGTATAAACGTCAGGCAGGCAGATCTTTTCTTTACACAGAGAAGGAGGGGCTGATGGAGCTGCAGCCCCCAGCCATGATGAGGACGCGTCAAGCGTTCTGTACCAATCTATGACGACCAGATCATTCCGATTTCACCCAGTTGCCCCAGCCAGCCCTCACCTGAAAACAGCAGGAGCACTTCAACGGATTGACTAACAAGGACGGCTACGTCCTACTACACGTCTGCCACCAGGCACGGGAGAGACGTGGATCATGTTCCTCACTTGCTGCAGCATCGCGTCTCCAGCAGCACTTCAGTCGACATGGTGGACATTGAAAGAGTCAAGAAACATTCTTCCCTTTTCTGTTACCGTGTGGAGAGGGGTAACTGGACAAGAGCTTCCCTGTAACCACGCCAGCAATGTGTATTGACCCTACCGGCATTGGGAGTACCAAGAATTGCAAATACTTTTTGGGAAGATTGCTGCTGACTGTTGGATAGTTGAGTCCTCAGTACCCCTTCCCTCTCTCATGGGCGTCAGTGAGTCTCTGGTTCCCGTACGCTTGTCTGCGTACTGTGTAGCGTGTGCTAGATTTTTAGTTTTCAAACGTTGGCTTTTGTTTCTGTCCACGGAGCTTTGCATCAGAACAGAGTTGTTTCCCATTACAGCGATCAGATCCAGGTATCTCCACACGTCCATTGGCTAGCGAGCTCTATTTTGGATTATGGGACTGCTTGCACCCGTGGCTGATCAGAGCTCCACGCGGGCAAACAGGATATAGAAATCAAATTTCCGGGGCTTTTCCTGTTTACCTGGCCAGTGCATCTGAGTTCAGTTGCTGTCCAGAGCGGTCACAGTGGTGCACTGTGGGATACCGCCCAGAGGTCAATACCGTCGATTTGCAGCCACACTAACCCTAATCCGATATGGTAATACCGATTTTAGCGCTACTCCTCTCATCGGGGAGGAGTACAGAAACTGATTTAAAGAGCCCTTTATATCGATATAAAGGGCCTCATAGTGTGGAAGGGTACAGCATTAAATTGGTTTAACGCTGCTAAAGTCGGTTTAAATGCGTAGTGTAGACCAGGCCATAGACATATTTTTTACTCCCCAATGTCACTGTCTCTTCTATACCATGATAAGACCAACAAGGTGATTTGTTAGGATACACACAGTCTTAGTGAACTAATTTTATTTTTTAATGGCGTGTGTGTGTGTGTGTGGGTGAGGAAGGAGGGGATCTTCATGATCCCACCAGTCTCCTGTGTGAGAAGCAAAGCACCCAGTTGCTTTTGGTAGAGTCAGTGCATAGTTGCCAACATGTAAGTTCCTTGGGGCAAGGACTGTCCTTTATTGTATGTTTCAGAGTGCCCAGCACATGTGAGTCCTTGATGGTCATTTGTACATATACTTTATTACTATTATTTTTATTAACGGCATTAGCAATTGTCTAAAATGGTGGACTGATGACTATCATGCTCCCCCAGTCACTGGAGCATCCTGGTGAATTTTAGTACTTAGTTCTTTTCAAACATTAACTAATTGCCATAGTACCTCTGTACAAAATGTAAGTACCTTTATGCCTGTTTCATAAATAGAGAAACACAAATTAGGTGCCTTGATGAAGGCCACAGAGTGAGTCAGCATTATAACCTGGATTAAGATGACTGGAAAATCATACTTAATTAACTAGATGCTATTAGTGTCTCTCCATTTACCCAGAGGTCATCAGGTTGCTCCGCAAAGTAGACAGCTCTGATGGAGTGAACAGGGGAGCTTGTTGATATCTGTGCCATCAGCAGCAATCTGAACAGCACTGCTCCCCATGGCTATGGAAGTCACCCGAGGGCCTTCTCAAAATTGAGGGGCTCATGGCCCTGGTTTGCAAGGGACACAAATGCCAGTTCTTGGCTGTTATAGGGGGAGTTACGAATAACCCATGATGTTTAGGAAAGTCCATTACAAACTTTCAATCCCTGTGACAAATTATCCTATAATTCCAAGGCTGTGTTTGCAAGCAGATGGAGGCACAAGAAGTTTTCCAGGCAACTAATTGAGTCCCAGTTGCTGCTATATTGGATTCTGCTTTTGCCTGCATTCTGTACCCTGCACCCAACTCTGCTCCTTTTTTCTGCTCCATTCCTGGCTCCTTCCTCAATCTTGTCTATGTTCCTGATCCCCACTGTGCTCCTACTCTGTGCCTCACCTCCAACCATCAGTTACCAGCGCTGGCTCTGAACCCTGGCTCCAACTTCTGACTGATTCTGGCTTGACCCTCGGCTCTGGCATTTGGTATCTGACCTTGGCTCCAACTATGGCTCGACCCCAGACTTATTTCCCCAAGATAGACACCTGCTGTACCCACTAGACCTGACTCCTGCTCTGACCACTAGGCAAGACCACCTATGGCTGGATCCCTAACAATACCTAGTGGAGAAGTGTGTGTTTCACAGAAAATAATACCCATAGTTGACAGACTTAATAGAAAGGTCAAGGACTGATCACTGTAAAACTTGCATTGACATTGTCTGTGCTTTTTTTGCTTTTTTTCCCCTGAGGATTAACAGTAGTCTGCAACTCCTTCCAGTACTATCAGTCTAAGATCTGTGAGAGGCAACAAATTTGTGTTTTGAGGGGGGGGGGAAATGAGGAGCACAAGAACTAAGCAAAGAATAGTGCTGATTTAATTTTATAGTTGTCATGAAGACAATTATGAAGCATACAAGAAAAATGAAAGGGCATGCCAAATTACAACCAATATTTCTGATTTGTTACCAGATCCTGCACCTCAGCACCTCAATAGAAAATACTATGAACTGAAACATCTTTGTGGGTGTTTGAGTGCCAATGACCACACCAAGCACACTGCTTTGCTTCAAGGTTCCTACATCTAATATTCCGCACCCCATGACTTCCTAAACTGGAGCAGGGTTAGCTAAGATGATACTCATAAGGAACTTTAGAAGATCTTACAGGATACTTAGCTTCAGTAGCAGGTTTTTTTTTGTTTGTTTCTTTTTTGGGGTTTTTTTTTTAGTATAACACAATATTATGGGAAGTCTATATACTGTAGGAGTTAGGCTGTTAATATCACATCAGATCACTGATCTGTCATGGGTCTCACATTCATTGCAACAATTACACTATTAACATTCATTTAATAGGCAAAAAACATTGAAGAGAAGTAGCTACTGGGCACATACCACCTCTGCTTTTCAGAATTAAACATTTTGATGGTTACTTCTTAAAATAACAAAGCATATTACATAATCCTCATAAAGGACTAAGAGCCAAACTTTTAAAGGCATCCATATTTCTTTAAAAATCTGGCCCTAAGGGCCTATCTAATAGTGGTTCCTTTAGCTGTATTTTACTTACAGTGGATTTAAAAACATCAGACAACACCAACTATCTTTATTTTAGTTGTCAATATATTAAGCAGGGCTTATCTGACTGAAATCCTATCTTTGGTACTGTACTATAAATAGTAACCTTTTAACTGTAGGATCATTATGGCATTGAATCTGTGGGACTTTTGAATGCCGTGTAATGTCATTACAACTGTACAGTGTTAAGATATCCCCTCTTTTTTAAATGAATTACAATAATTTTCTATTTAAATCAAAATCATGCTGAATGGGCTAGACTTATAATTCTTTGAAGGTCTGCAAGCTGCTTGAAAATTTTCACATCTCAAGGGTTTATTCTTGTCCAAATTATTTAAATACTGAAACACAGTAGTAGCTGTTTAAATCTGCTCTGCCTGTAATTATCATCATCTATCTTTGGATATAAAAATTGCTTACTACACATCCCATACATACTCTGATGGATCACTGTTTCAGAAGGGAAAAAAATGAAAAACAGCTTGGCAAGCTGTTATCTTAGAGCTTCCAGAGGGACCAAGCCCAAGTCCACAGTCTGAGGAAGAACTGGTGTCCCCAGCCTCAAGGGAACAGTTCCAGACTGAGCAGGAAGCTTGGGTGACGGCACGGAGCACCCCACCGCCTCTCAGCTCTTCTACCCGATCCCGGTTTGTTATAGACCAAGGACTTTTATACAAGGAAATTCTTTCTGGTGGACACCAGGAAGAATGGCAGCCGCAAACGTTGGTGGTTCCAACTACAGTACCGGGGAACTCTTAAGCTGTAGCCTATATCAATCCGTGTCCATGGCTGGGACGTGACAGAACCAAAACAGATTGGGGTAAGTCGTCACTGGGAGGGAGGCAAGGACTGCGCAAGATTCCGGTCTTAGTTGTGTGCCAAAGAGTGGAAAGCCCAAGATCTGGTCAGGCCCCTCTCACAGCCACTGCCCCTAATAGTTCCCATTTCAGCGGTAGCTGTGAATAGTTCGGGTCCTTCCAAAAAGACGCCCAGAGGAAAGCAGTACGACTGACTTTCGTGGACTTTGAGCTACCCGAGTGGCCAGGAAGCAGTAGCTCTAGCAACACAGGGCTAAAGCGTGTGCAGGCCCTTAACAGACATTTCTTGCCAGGGTAGGTTGGCCTCCGATATCTTACAGATTCAGGATCTAATTCCTGGCAGAACCATGAAAGAACCTGTGGGAACTCATGGGGTGAATCACTTGGTTGCCACCCCGTACCACCATCAAACCAATGCCTGGTCGAAAGGCTTTAATGGAAATTTGGGGCCGAGTCTGTAAATTCGTAAATGAACACTCCAATGACTGGACCTAGTGTTGCAGCAGTGCTCTTTGCTACGGCTGTACCACATCCCAGTTTAGGATTTTCCCATTTGAACTGTGTTGCCACGAGGTTAAGAGACCATTACAGTTGGTGAAGCAACAGTGGGAGGTTTACACCTCTTCAGGAACTAACATTCTGGACTTTGTAAGCACCTACAAAGCACCCCGACACTCTTAGCCCTTGCTAGAGAAACCTAAAGATACTCAGGAAGAGCAAAAGGCCTGGTATGATAAACATACAGAGACCGTTCCTTCAAGGTAGAGACCAGGATGGTCTTAAAGCCGCAACAGGCCATAAGATGGGAGCATCATGGGGGAAGGGCCATCATAGTCCAAGAGTGCTGGGAGCTTTAACCACCTCATAGCATTTCCACTACCTCACAAAGCCAGAGTGGTACCATGTTAATTCTCTCAAGCCCTTTTATTCCAGGAGTTACAGGTTTGTCAGTTTACAGTCCAGGGAGAGGTGACGCTGAGTGGCCTGACGGGCTACTACGATGGGAAAAAGGAAGGTGCGTGGAAGAAGGTGAACCTCTCAACCCCTAGAACGCCTGCAGTGGCGACAAATCAAGGAGCTGTGTACTAGCTTTGCCTTTTCTCAGCACCCAGGACGGACTGAAGGCATACCACTCATTGACACAAGGTAATGCTCACCCAATTAGAACACCACCCTTACGGGTGTCTCCTCACGCCCAGTGAATAGAACGGGAGTTCAGAACATGCTACAGATGGTATAATACGCTCATCTACCAGTGCAATGGCATCTCCAGTGGTTCTGGACCAAACCAGATGGGAAATACGCTTTTGCGTGGACTACCGTAAGCTAAATGCGGTAACTCGTGCCGAAAAACTATCCAATGCCAGATGCACGAGAGCTATTGGAAAAGTTTGGGACGTGCCCAGTTCATCTCTACAATAGACTTAACCAAGGGGTACTGCAAGTACCGCTAGATGAACCTGCCAAGGAAAGGTCAGCATTCGTCACCCATGAGAGGGGTGTACGAATTTAAGTGACTTCCTCGGGCTGCGGAATGCCCCACCACCTTCCAGAGGCTGGTAGAGTGGTTACTAGCAGGACTGGGAGAATATATAGTTGCCTACCTCAATGATGTGGCCATTTTTTCAGACTCCTGGCCTGAACACCTAGTACCCTTGGAAAGTCTTGAGCATATCAGCAGGCCGGACTAACTGTTAAGCCAAAAAGTGTCAAATCGGCCAAAAACAGGGTGACTTACCTGGGACATCAGGTGGGTCGCGGAACGATAAACCCCCTACAGGCCAAGTGGGATGCTATCCAAGTGGCCTGTCCAAATCAAAGAAACAGGTCCAATCCTTCTGAGCTTGCCGGGTATTACAGGCGATTTGTCCACACTACAGCCAAAATCGCTTGCACCACTGACGACCTGACCCAAAGACCCAGCCAATACAGTCAAGTGACTGAGGAGTGTCAGAAGGCTTTACCCAACATAAGGCACGCTCACGTCTGACCCTGTGCTAAGGGCCCTGGACTTTGACAAAACCTTCCTAGTAACCACCGCGCATCTGGCGTGGTATAGGAGCAGTTCTCATGCAGGAAGGACCGGATCACAACTTCCATCCTGGCGTGTTTTCAGCAAGAAACTATCTGAGAGGGAAAGTCACTGGTCAGTCAGTGAAAAGGAATGCTATGCCATTGTGTCGCCCTGAAAAGTTACGCCATACGTTTGGGACGGCGGTTCCAAGTACAAACTGACCATGCTGCGCTAAAGGCGTCATACTGCCAAGGGGGGACAACAAGAAACTTCTTCTTTGGAGTTTAGCTCTCCAAGATTTGATTTTGAAATCAACATTTCAGGAGCTTCTAACAAAGTAGCTGATGCACTCTCCGTGAGAGTTTCCCAGAAACACTGGTTAAATTTTTTCCTTATATGTAAAAGTCTTGTGTTTACATACTTAGTAGTATATGTAAAGGTGCATGTGTTGTATTAATCTGTTTAGTCTAAAGTTCTAGGAAGAAATCACCGCCAGTGATATTTCACACTGTCTGTAACTTGGGGGGGGTGTCATAAACAGATAGCTAGGGTTAATGTTCTTTTACCTGTAAAGAAGTTAACAAGAGAACCAAACACCTGCAGAGGACTATCAGGAAAGCAGTTTTTCAAAAGCTCAGAGAGGGAATGTTGTGGTCTGTGTCTTTGTCTGGCTCTCAGCTATGAGGGGATCTTTCTATCTTCAAGCTTCTAATCTTCAGTTTCAAAGTTGTAAGTACAAAGGTAGAAACAATAGGCTGTTATTAGGGTTTTTGTATTTACATGGTGTGAGTTGCTGGAATGTTTAAATGTTATCTCTTTTTGAATAAGGCTGTTATTCATTTTTTCTTTAAGAAATTGACCCTGTATTATTGTCTACTTGATACAGGAATATTTTTATGTCTTTTTTCTTCTTTTATATTAGCTTCTTTTTAAAACCGTTTGAGTTTTTCTCTGGTTAAGGCTAAGAATGAAGGGAGGGGGAAATCTCTTTGTGTTAGCTTGACTAGGTTTGAATCTGCATGCCTCTGGGTGAGGGGAGAGACTCTTAATCTCTCTGGTTGTGTTTCAAGGAATTGAGCGGAAAATTCGAGGAGGTAAAGAGGGGGAAGGAAGGGGTTATTTCCTTTTTGTTTACGACTCGGGCATTGAGTCTTGGGGGTTCCCCAGGGAAGGTCTTGGGGAGACCAGAGTGAGCCAAACACTGGAAATTTTGGCTGGTGGCAGCGCTATCAGATCTAAGCTGGTAATTAAGCTTAGAGAAGTTTATGCTAGTACCTCATATTTGAACTCTAAGGTTCAGATTGAGGAATTATACTATGACACCAGGTTTCATAGACATTACACAAAAGACAGACTATTAAAAAGTCTGGAGTCAGTGACCTCAGATATTCAGTTCTGCTCTCCAATATTCGCACAATAAAGCAACCCAGAAGGAAGGAAATTAGACATTTTTAGGGCAAACTCTTGCAGATTTTACAATGAATTGCCATAGTTACCTAGCACAGGTCTTTCTGTAAAACAGTGTTAATGTAAAACAGAAATATTCACATGACAAGGTCTAGGCCCCGCTTCAGTGGTACAAATCAACCAAAAATCCAACTTAATTGGCCCTTGGAGTGGATCCTGGGGTGGATCCATCTTGGCTTCCCCAGTGCAGGTGCTGTGGGTATGGGGTTGTGGGGGAGGGGGAGGCGTGAGGGAGGGATTGTCCTTTCTCTCAGTGTAAAGGTAGGTTAAAGCCACTTTACAACCCCACTCCTCTCCTGAGGAAACCTTGTTTACTTATTCATACAACATTTTTAGGATGAATTTTTCATAAAAGGACTGTATAGTTTTGTATCCACAATCAAGTCTAGGTGGAATTTTCAGGGCACAATCATTTGTGGATTCAAAGATAACACCTCCTGATTTGTGGTCATACATGCCTTTATATCTGTAAAGTTGGGGAGATGTCTAAATTCTAACATTTGCATCTTCAACCAATTGCAAATATAACACTGCTGATGCAAACTGAGAAGTCAGATTGAGGTCCCCTAAGAAAATTCAGCTTCTTAAGATCAAATTGCTCTCCCAAGCTCACATGCTGTAACTTTCATGGGAGTCATGGGAGTTTATCTAAAAGCAGAATTTCTGTCTGATGTGTAAGGAATATAATACTATCATAAAAAGATAAATAATTGGGTAAAAACTTACAATTTCATCCACTGTTACTACCATTTGGGAATTGCTAAAGGTGATATTTGAAGAGTTGAGCATCAACACAGTGAATCAAATTCAGCCCTGGCACAAGCAAGCACAACTCCCTTTGACTTCAGTTGAAGTTGCATCCACTTGCACAGAGGTTGGATTTGGCCCTGTTTGTCAGGCTATTCATGCAGAGCTTAAGGATTTAGTGAATACTGTTAAGTGTAAGGGAAATTTTCTCTGACACAGGTGCCCAATAGGTGCAGAGAACAAGTACTGCAGCCTATGCAGTCTCTCTCTCTCTCTCCAGGTATTTACAACATCCTCCCCCTCCCCTTCTCTCTCTGAAATTGTTACTATGAGAGCAGTATGAAAAGATGGCATGTCCCAGAGGAAATTAACTTGTATCATATCCTAGGCTGATGAAACAAGTGAGCAGCAGTCCTCTTTTGTTAAATCTTATTGCCCCTACTCAGCTCACATTGTTGCAGATAATGGTCCCAGTGGTGGGGAATGTGGCATATAAACAGGACAACCCACACAGAGCTGTCTCCTTCCACATTAAGCATTCACACACTACTCATCTCAGGGTTTATGCAAGCCACGCCTTTTAAATCAGCTAATGCTGCACTGCACATGAATACACAAGTTGCTTAAGTTAGCTAATTATCACTGGATAGTAAATAGGAAGCCAGCCCCAGATCTGAGATTGGTGATTAGTGCAAAAAGAATAAGCATCTCTGCCTGGTTTACAAATCCATCTATACGCACCCCCAGACATATGCTTACTGTTATGACTATTGGATATTTGTTAGGTCCAGTATGTAGTAGGGATTTTCTTGCTTTTGGTGACAAGTCCCCATCTCTTTTCAAAGACAGGACCAGGCTCTAGATAGTGCACTCTGCAAATAATGCACTAGAACTGAAGTAAATGCTGTACTGTTCTTTCTTACCGGCAGTAACTTGAACTTCATCCTGGACACTAGGTGTCTTATTTTTAGTGGTGATCGCATTTTTTGCTGCTGGCATAGCAGTTGTCCCAGGAACCACACCAGTTAACAGAACTTCCACTCGCTCCTCCACTCTGTTTCTGGCTCGACAGCATACAACAGCTACAGGAAAGAAGGGATCAATTTTTGTAAAATGTTGCTTTCCTGAAAAATTAATTTATTGATTTTAACAAAATAACTAAAAATATAAGGGTGAGATATCTTTAGAAAGATGCTAATATCAGATATTCAGTTACCCCAATGGGGACTGAGACAGTGAAGAGGAGCCAGTTTCACTGTTCCCTTCATATTCTGTCTGACAAAAACATATGGTAAGATGTTGCTCAATTTACTGAAAAAACATTCTGGACTAAGCAATTCATTTCCACAGCTGCTTCTCAAATAACACTTGAAAAGAAATCTCTGCAATTTCTTTGCAATAATGAAATTTAACTTAAATTCATTTAAAAATAAAAAGGTATAGTATCATTTAAAATATTTTAATTGGAGATAAAAATAGGAGCTAAAAAGAAATTCAAAAGAAAGTTAATGGTTGTAGAAACTAAAAATGAATTTTTTTTATATATCTTAATTTAAGACCACATGCAGTTGCTCAGAGTTGAAGTTTTACAGAACATTTAACACAATTTTAGAGAACCATACCAAGATTTAAAATTTTGCAACTTGAGTTTCCCTTAAGTATCTCAAGCAAAGGAATTTTAATACAGAATGTGACTTTCATGATTTCTGTGATTTTAATCCTCTCCTTATAAAATATTTCAATTTTCAATATAAGCGTGTTTTATCTGGTGTATTATAGTCTGTAATATCTTTTTGATTACAATTCTTTCAACACCATCAAAGATTAGTAAATTAGATCTAGAAATTGAAGGGCACTATTATGTTCCCAGCTAAAATTATTCAGAAAGATCCAGATGTCTCAAACGCTACATAGACTTGGACAAAGAGCTGGTTATCTGTTCCTCAGTTTTAAAATGTCAATGTTCTTTCCATCAAAACTATGCCCGAGTGAATATGAAAATAATTATTTGTTCTATGATTATGAAAAAGCCAAATATTTTTTTTTAGCCACACAGATGATTAGCAGTGACTTATAGTCACAATTTTTTAGGCTAGAAGGAGCAATAATCTAGTTTAACTTCCAGCATTATACAGTGCATAGAATTTTACCTAGTACTGCCTGCACTAAGCCCATAACTTCTGTTTGGGCTATAGCATGTCTTTTAGAAAGACATCCAAACTGGATTTAAAGTCTTCAAGTGATGGAGAACCCATCACATCCCTTGATAAGTTATTTCAATGGCTAATTATCGTCATTGTTTAAAATGTGGACCTTATTTCTAGCCTGAATTTACCTAGCTTCAGCTTCCAGCCACTGGATCTTGTTATTCCTTTGTTTGATAGATTAAAGAGCCCTCTACTGTATTGTTCCCGGGTAGGTACCTATAGAGCATGATCAAGTCACCTCTTAACCTTCTGTTTGATAAGCTAAATAGATGTAGATTCCCACATTTCTCACTATAAGGCAGGACTTCCAGAACTTGTATCATTCTTGTAGCTCCTTTCTGATCCCTTTCAAATTTTTCAACATACAGTACTTTTTGAAGTCTGGATACCAGAATGGAACAGGGTTCCCATAATGGTCTCACTACTACTGTAGACACGGGTAATATCACTTCCTTATTTCTACTTCGTATTTCCCTGTTTACATATTCAATAATCACACCAGTCCTCTTTGCCACAGCATTGTACTAGAAGCGTCTGATCAGTTGGTTATTTACCAGAACTCTAAATCCTTTTCAGTGTCACTGGTTTCCAGGATACAGTCCCTGTATATGGTTCAATCACTGCTTTAGTGCCTCCTGGTGTCAGGTCAGGCAGTTTTGGGGGATTTTTACTCTAGCACACCCTCTAGTCAGTTGATCTGTTTCTGCAATGATCTTTTCTTGGTGAATTGCCCCTCTGGCCAGGGAACACTTAAATTCAATCTCCTTCCAGGGTTACAAAAGTCCAACTGAAAATTCAAAGATCCCAGTGATAATCCTGCCCCTGTTGAGCTTATCCACAGCCTGTCCCTTAGACTCAGTCTCTGGACACTGCCTTTGGATAATGATTCCCCATTTACAGTTACCATTGGAGATCTAGCCGTTAGCTACTTTTTAATCTAATATGCACTACATTAATTTTATACAATGCTACTTTTTATAATCGTGTAGCATGGTACTAAGTCAAACACTTTACAGAAGTCTATTGTGATGCAAATAAGGATGAGGCACTATATAATCAACTAGAGCAACTGTTTGAAGTTTTGATATTACAGCCTGTAGTCTGTAGGCAATTTTAATTTTACTATTTCCAAAGAAAAACAATATAATCCTTATATTTAGGATAACAATTTAATGAGAAAAACAGATCTCTAGAAGATTACTTGCTATGGGCTCTGATCCTACAGTTGGTCAATGAGATATATATATAATGGGACGTAAGTACATATGTAAAGTGCTTAAGTGCTTTCCTGAGTTGAGGCTTATATTTAGAAGCATAAAGTACAGTCCATTTATAACTCTAGATTGTGCAATGGAAAGAGAACTCACAGTATATATATAATTGTTACAAATTGTCATTAAATTCTATTGATATTCAGAATTAATGCAAAGATGTTGGTGTGAACTACAAATATGTATTGTGCATAATTTACTTGGCAACAGAATCAGTTATAATTCTGAGTTTTCATAACAGCTTTTAGAAAATTAAAATTTAAGATGTGACAGCTTCCGCTTACATAGAGTAGTATGTCACTTACACAATGTATTAATGCTAACATTTTTAATGTATAGTTACCATACTGAGTGAAAACAATGGCCTAAAGAAGAGAGATATTTATCTCAAACTGCTGGTTTCATAGTACACTAAAGATTTAAAATAAGAACACAAGCATTCACCTTTGCACACATAGTTTTAATGCTAATGAGAAAAGTTATAATGGTGTCATACTGGGCACAAGTGGAATATTTGAGAATATTCTGCTTCACTCCTTTAATGAATAAAGAGGAAATTAGTGAGATGAAAGCTCTAATTAATATTACATTGGCATCTGATTGCAAGTTAAAGGTCCTTAAACAAATTAGAACAATGACAGTACAAATTATATCTATTTCTATTAAGTTCAATAATTTTAATCCTCAAGACGTCTCTCATTATCTTCTCACACTAATACAGGTTGTTTTTATTTGCCAAAAGGAGATTCAGTATGAAATTAACTAGCAAATTTTCAAGTGCCTTTATCTACTCACAGGCAGTGCTTTTATGATGGCTATAAGTGTCTGAACCAGTTCACAATGTCCATGTTATTTAACAGAATTTAAAGTAAACCAATTCTAAAGTTATACTGTGATAAAGAAATATATGTATTTAATTTAGTAGCAAATGAAGCTCTTTTTACTTCCAAAGTCAGCTAAAACAAAAATCCCATAAATATTAGTCTATATCAGTTAGTGCAAATTAATTTTCCCAGGAGTGTTATGGAAAAGTTAAAGTGATTAGCAATCTTCCTTCAGAGTTTGCTTTAGGATAAATATCAGAATTCTTCTGTCAGATTTACTCAGTGGACGCTGATTCAATATTCTGCTCTCTTCACATATTTGCAAAAGTGTTCTGGAAAAACAGGCTGACATAAACCTGTGTCAGCCTTTAGCATGATGCAAGTTCCAAGTGTTAGATGTCAAAAGGCAAGCAACTGTTTTGATTTTATTACAGTTCTTATGTTTGTGGTTTTTCAGTTATTATATACCTGTTGCTGATTTATATGGTTGTGCTTCAGGAATTCCATGAATTGGGTAGATCCAGCATATTCCATGGATTTCCCCATTCTCTGACATGGTGATGCTGTTTGGAAATTCAAGCAAAATATATGATTAACTTAGACTAGCTGAGAAACTGGTGTTATTGATGTTAACTTAAAACTGTGGCCAAGACTAGGGACTTTGGGTGCCCAACTTGAGACACTGTGAAAGGCTTATTTAGTATAAAGGGAAAAAATTCGGAAATAATCCTTTCGGATATGTTTGTTATTTTGGTTTGTGGTCATATTTCTTGAGTTCTTTTATGGGGCTCACTCCCTTTTCTACTTTTATATTCAAATTATCCTGGACTTCAAAGTTCTCAATGTGCCTGTGTATCTATTGGGCTCCTGGGAAGTGGGTGGGCGAAGCCCGCCCACTGCCAAAGGATCCCCCCACAGCCTAAGGGGAGGACTCACAGGACCGCAGAAGCCCGCTGATTACGGGGGACAACTAATAAAAGAACAGGGACGGGAGTGTGGTCAGAGGGTCATAAGAAGGGAGCCTGACGGGGACACCGAGCAGAGAACCCCGGACAGCGCCCACTGCTCCTAGAAGGCGTCAAGGGAGCCAGTGGACGCCGCCCAGAGGAACTCCGCCCGGATACGTGAACAGACCAAGGACCGGAAACAAGCCCCACAGTAACCGGAGTCTCCAGCAGCCAACCTCCTCTCCCTGGTCGTGTAGATTCAATGTGCCTGTGTAGCAGGGTGGATCCCTGCTCCGGCCCTGAAGGGGTGAAAAATAGCCCAGGAAAGGGGCTGGGGCTGGAGAAAGCAGCCTTTTAGGCTGGGCTGATTGGGGAAGTGGCAGCAGCTGAGGCCACGCCCCAAACTGAGAAACAGGCCCTTATAAAAGGCCAGGGAAGCCAAGGGCAGACAGTCTTCTTCTGCCTGTAGAGGGAGAAGGGCCTGGCTGCTGAAAAACCAGAGCATGTACCTAGGGTAAAGCAGTGCTAGGAAAAGGCAGAGGAGCTGGGGAGCTCCTGCCTGGAAAGCCCAGGCTACAGCCTAGAGTTAGGCCAGGAGGTACTGGGGTTGTAGGGTGCAACCCAGGGTAGGCCAAGGCAGCAGGTCCAAACCCCTTTGCTGATGATGAGTGGCTGATACTGCAGTATGCCCCAGGGCGTGGGGCTAGACAATGACTGGCAGTAGGCAAGACACTGAAGCAAAGTGGGGATAGAGGGTGGGGGGTTCCCAGGGAGGGGAAACCCCTAAGAGAGAAAGGGGTTACTGCCAGGGGGGAAGAACCCCATGTAAAAGGGGCACCGGGGTCCAGGGAGGGACATGGGGCCTGTAGCAGGAACCAAGGTGATCACTGGCCTGCAGAGGGTGCTCCAGCTGCAAGTTTGAGCTAATTCCCAGGAGTGACCAGCAGGAGGCGCTGCGAGGGTGAGTCATGCCTGATTATTTTCCATTCCCTTGCATCTTTGGTGATCATTAATAGCTATGCACAGCAGCTTCAAAGTGGATGTAAAATGGAACCAAATCAGAATGGTAGTGTTTTACACCCACTTTGCAAAGATGTGAATTTATCACACAAGAGAATTGAGAATTGAGCTGTGTATTCAGGATATGAGAACACTTGGTCTGATCTGTTTTCACTTATATTAGCGAAAATTTGGAGCAAGTTAATTGAATTTGGTAGTTATATTAGTGGAAAATCAACAAAAGTGGAATCAGAATAAGGCCAAATATATCTCTGATGATTGCTTTCACAAATATATCAAAAGGATATTTACTGATTCAAATTTAGAACTAATTCAAATTAGTTAAAAAAAATGGAAGAATCCAACTGTTTATCTACTATACCTAAAAGCAGTGGCAAGTAATTCTCTTGAGTTTCCAAATTTAAGAAAATGAAAGGCAGGTGTTCAAACTAACAGAGTTCTAGCTACCATTACAGTTCTTCGTTCAGATGTCTAAACACTTACTTAGAAATGTCTCTCAGAATGGACAGATTTCTGCCAACAAAAACACATATACAATTCCATTTGAAGGCAATAGGACAGGGGTCGGCAACCCTTCAGAAGTGGTGTGCTGAGTCTTCATTTATTCACTCTAATTTAAGTTTTGCGTGCTGGTAATACATTTTAACATTTTTAGAAGGTCTCTTTCTGTAAGTCTATAATATATAACTAAACTATTGTATGTAAAGTGAATAAGGTTTTTAAAATGTTTAAGAGGCTTCATTTAAAATTAAATTAAAAATGCAGAGCCCTCCGGACCGGTGACCAGGACCCAGGCAGTGAGAGTGCCAGTGAAAATCAACTTGAGTGCCACCTTTGGCACATGTGCCATAGGTTGCCTACCCCTGCAATAGGAGTTGCATTCATATATCTGAGGAAAAAATATGACCACTGGCTGAAAAAGTTCAACAGTGATTTTTTTCCTATCACAATAATTACCTTTTCAGTTCTTTGTTTAATTCAGCAGGATCATCATAGGGCCAGTTTTCACCATTCTCCTTCACTACATGAACAATCACCACAGCTTCATACAATTTCATTATGTCAGGCACAAACAACACTGGGATGTCCAGTTTACCTTTGGGAGGTAGTGGGATTGCTGTAAAATAATACAACAGTTTGTCACTAAGGTGGAAAAAGCTTTGAGTTATTTAGTCACTTTCTATTTATACATTTCTCTTTGTCTAGTCCACAGAATATTTAGTTTGGCCTTTATCATAAAGGACTATTTTCTCAATTAGAACGAAATTATTTTAACCTTTTATTGCAAGAAGTCAAATAATGCTCACAATGAAATGGACAAATGCATGCTTTACTTAAAACCCCAGCTCCTGGAGACAAGTGCTTACATGAAAATCCCAGCTCTCACTTTTTAAAAAAAACAAACAAAAACAAACGTCCCCCCCCACAAGTTTTAACCTTAATAGTTGTGGAGAAAAGCTTGCAAATGTGACCAGAAGGCACCTTGCCGGCTCAAAAACCTGGAGGTAAATTAAAAACCCCAAATAAGTATTTAAGTAATAATTTTAAGGTGATCCCATGATCTTTTGGGGTCTGACTCATGAATTTTGAAAGTTTGGACTTAATACTATAAAGAGTCTAACACTATGTATAAAGATCCAATCCAAACCAATCCTTTATAAATGTCACATGTATACATGGCTAAACTGTTTTTTTCTGGTTTGCCTTTATTTAATGATAAATATTTTGTACGAGAGGAAATAATTAGCACATTTGGACAGATGACTGAACAATATAAAATACATAATGTAACTTTAAAAACATCTACTAAAATAGTCTGATATTTTAGAATTTATCCATTAACATCACACTTTAAATTATTTCATGCTCTATGTTTAAGTTGCATATCACTTACTTTGACAACTATTTCCTTTTAATATATTTTAATGATTTAGTTCCATGTTTGCAATTGATTTTGCTCATTGTATATTTCATCCCATGTTGCAGGTTGCATTTCTCCCAGAGCCCTTGTTTGTACCTCCCCTTTTTAATTCTTGACCTTCTCAGTATAATTAAAAGCCTACAATGACAATCATTTATAGAAGTGGACAGTACTTAATTTGTAATGAAAGAGGTGCCGGGGCTAAATCAATCCTTTTTTTTTACATTCATAACTGATGCAATAAGCCTAGAGGTGCCAGGGCTCAGCCCAGCACAAATCCTGGAAGTGTCCTATCTTATAGTGAAACCTCACCCTAAACACTCTACCTAGTATGCCATTTTGGAGAGACAGCTTTACATAGATTCACAGATTAAGGTTAAAAGACACCATTGTCATCATCTAGGCTGAGTTCCTGCAAAGCACATACCATATGACTTCCCTGAGTGTTTTGTTCGTTTGTTTCTTTGTATTTGTACTATAACATACAGCATTTTCTCTCATATTGTTGGAAGCGTTCTTCACTATCAGAAATTCTTTGAAAATAAAAAACATCACTAGAATAAAAGTTAACAGATGAACAAATTAGTTTTGAGGTTTTAACTATTGAAACTTCAAGTGGAATATTCAAATTCTGTACTGGGTGCTTTAAATCACTATTTTGAACAATCTTTAGATTACACAGAAATGTTTACCTACCAAACTTTTATTTAAAATTTATAAATTGTAAAAACAGGCATAATTTTTCCAGCCTTCCCAGAAGAAAATCTTCTAAAGAGGGTCATCTGAGTATGATCTTCATTTTAGTAATGGTATTATTTTATCCTGGGAGATTCATGTTTAATCATTTAGGTGACAGTACATTTCTTCTCCATGAAGCTTGATTTTTGGTCTGTAGCAAAGCTGGTAGAAATGGTCTGAATCTAGCAGTGAAATAAGTACTTGGAAACAAAGTAACAGTATACATGCTCTTTCCTAGTACTCAATTAAATACTAGGTTTGAATTTCTACTAACTCATTTGCTAAATACTGTATTTTGTGTCAGAGTTTGTGTTTTTTAAAAGATCAAGTCATCAAGATCTTAATTTCTGTTAAACAAATTAAAATGTAAATTTTGTACAATGCTAGGACTATTCCTGCAGAAATGAATGGATATACTATGGGCTAGATTCTGGAGGGTAACCAGATTTCACAGAGTGAAGTCAGAGAGTGTGTGTGTACATGCGTGCGCACACACATTGCTCACCTTTACTCTCTCCTGCTCTTGCTCCAGCTCTGTGCATGCTGGTACCCCTGCACTATGTTAAAAGAGGAGGAAGACCTGATCTAACTTGTTCAGTCTGCAGTAGTCACTGCGTTTTAACACAAAGCACTAAACACTACTGTACAGCTAAACTTACTGACCTTTGCCACATACAACATTCTACAGAAGTTCGAGAGATGGAATGTGCCTGCCAGGATTCAGGGCTCCTGCCCCTCTCGTGCTGAAGCCCCGAGCACTGGCAGGTGGGCTCCACAGGGCTGAAGCCCTGAAACCCCCATCCCCGCAAGGCAGAAGTCCCTGGCCACACCAACCTGCCACAGGGCATAAGCCCTAAGCTCCCCCTCAATCTGGTAGGTGGAGAATGAGGGGGTGTGGAGGGCTCCATGAGCTACATTTTAACTGTAGAAGAGCCACATGTGGCTTGCAAGCCACATTTTGAGCATCCCTGCTCAGAATATGGCAGCCCCTAAGGCACTCAAATGCTGTATGCTATATGAAGTGTTGTTTTTGGTTGACCTTGTCTGTGAAGACCGAGGTGCAAAAAGCATTGAGTAGCTCAGCTTTTTCCACATCATCTGTCACTATGTTGCCGCCTCCATTCAGTAAGGGTCCCACACTTTCCCTGACCTTCTTGACATCATAGACAAAAGTCTACATTGCAGAAATCGTCATCACAAATGACACCCTAGCCAGCAGTTTCAGCAGAGACTAAATGGGCCTGGAGAATGAACTATTTAAAAGTGCACCAGGGTTGAAACACATTGGTAGGGCAATTTGGGATAGCTTGTATTGGCACTACCCAAGCTGTGACCATCTGTACCATATTTCTGTCACCTTTCAATTGCACTTAGCAATTTTAAAAAATGGAGACTTTTTTAATCTGTAATATCTTGGCTTGGAAAGATTAGTTTTTTGTTGGTAAATGTCTAAATTTCATTGTACGTGCTGAAACTGATGAGAATATTTCCATTGATAACTGAAATTTGTAGATAAAGTAAGAAAAATACTGCTTGCAACGTTATTAGTTTGATTTAAGGATATCTACTTTGCATATTTTGACATGATGTGTTTTAAAGATCATAAAGCTTTAACTTTTGAATCTCAATATCTGCGTCATTAAATCATTATTGTCTGACACCCCCAATTATTTTGTACAACTGTGGAAATTTGAAGAGAAATTGAGAAGAGTCAGAATAAACAGATACTAGACATTTTTGGTAGACATTTTTCTGCTGTTTAATACTACGTGTTGCACCTTTTTTGAACAGGAAGTCTCTATTCCTGAGAACCACCTAGGAGTCATGACTTGAATAGCAGAACTTCCAGTGTGGGGTGACGCATCTGACAAGCATGCTGAGAAACCAGATGGCAATTGGTTGGAAGTTTCATCAGTGGAAGAGGAGCAAGTTAAATGAGCTAAGGACACCAAATTTGTCTCCGCTAGATTGGTGCAACTAGAATGACCCTGGCCTTGTCTTGTTTGGCTTTTTTTTCAGTACTTTCAAAAGTAATGGTGTTGAGGGATATGCATAAATAAGGGGTCTCGCTCTCCCTCCCTCAAGCAAAATTTCATGCAGTGTGTGTTGGCGGTGATTGCATACAAGTCTACCTTAGGAAACTCCCAAGTTAAGGGTTTGTTGTTGAGGACTCATGAGTCTAGCTCCCATTTAATTTTCAGAGAAGCATCTGCTGAGCTCATTGGCCATGCTATTTTGAATACCTGGAAAGTAGGAAGCTGAGATGACTATCTGGCTATGCACCAAATCCAGAGTTTATTGCTTTGCACAGAGTGTGGGGGAACATGCCCCTGCCTATTGATATAAAACATCCAGGCCACACTGTTTGTTATGATCTTTGACTGATTTGACTCTTATCTTATCAGAGGAAGGAAGTGAAGGTAAGCATTTCTGACTTTTCTCAACTCTAGAAGTTTGATGTGGAGAAGCTGCTCTTGGGATGATTTGCCCTGTATTGTGAGAGGCATCAGATGTTGCCCCCCCCCACTGCAACAGGGAAGCATCTCATATTGTCATAATGCAAGGGGAATCATGAATATGTGGGACTCCTGTACAGACCTAGGGACGGTCTTTCCACCAGCTGAGTGACAGCAGAATACAGACACTTGCTTGTCCAGTCTGTGCTTGTTCAGTATATAGACAGTCCTGAACCATCCTTGAAAGCATCAAAGATGTAACTTGATGCTTAGGGTTACAAAAACACAAGCTTCCATATTTCTCAATAATGGAAGACAATTCCTTACTGAGGTTTGAGGGCTGAGATGAATCTTTGAGATGAGATTCTTTAGGATGAAAAATCTGTCTGTAGGTAAGTGTGCCCAGCCTGCCACCAAATCCAGAGAATCTCCTGTGAAATCTATATTCTATACTGGTGTCAGAGCAGACTTCTCAAGATTTAGTTGGAGGCCTAGTCAATGGAATAATAAGCTTGTCATTTGTACTGCTGACAACACCTCTTGATAAGTTTGGCAACTGAGCAATCAATCATCGAGGTAAGGGAAAACAATTATCTTTAAAGAGTGGCTACAAAGACCATGATCTGTGAAAATACCTTTAGGCAGAGGAGAGGCTGAAAGGGAGAATGCAACACTAGTAGTGGTTGACTATAAAGTGAAGAAGCCTCTTGTGAGAGGGATGAATTGTGACATGAAATTAGGCATCTTGAAGGTGATGGGGCAAGACCAGATGCCTACAGTAAAGTCGTGAGGAACAGGTATGTTAGCCCCAGGCTAAACAAATCCCTGGTACCATGGTAAGCAAATGGCAGTTGTTCCAGGTTAATCAAGACACCTAGGGCTAATTAAGATCTTTCTAGAAGGCAGTGGAGATAGCTACATTGATTGGGACACCTGAAGCCAATCAAGGGCTGGCTGGAACTAGTTAAAAGCCTCCCAGTTAGTCAGTGAGGTGCATGTGTGAGGAGCTGGGAGCAAGAGATGCAAGAACCTGAGAGAGAGAGGGTGTGCTGCTGGAGGACTGAGAAGTACAAGCATTATCAGACACCAGAGGAAGGTCCTGTAGTGAGGCTAAGGAAGGTGTTTGGGGAGGCCATGGCGGAGTAGCCCAGGAAGTTGTAGCTGTCATGCAGCTTGTTACAGGGACACTTAGACAGTAGCAATCCAACAGGGCCCTGGCATGGAACCTCGGGATAGAGGGCAGGCCTGGGTTCCCCAACCTCCAACTCCGGTCAGATTAGGAGGGTACCGACTGTGGATTCCACCAGAGGGGAAGATCACTGAGGTGAGCAAATCTGCCAATAAGTGCAGGACCCACTAAGGTAGAGGAGGAACTTTGTCACAAAGGTCAAGAATCACAAACTAATCCCTGGAATCTATGGAGGGAATTATAGGTGAAAGGGTCACCATCCTGAATCTGTTTTACATGGTTGTTCAGACATCTAATATCGGTCTCGCTCACCATGGTTCTTTTTTGGAACCAGAAAGTACTTGGAATAAAACCTCTTTCCCCTGTATTGCACAGAAATGGGATCTATAGATCCTAAGTGTAGAAGAGAATTGACCTCCTGTCTCAGCAAGAGGAGTCCCTGAAAAGGGACAGGAAAGAGGTGTTGCGGCGTGGGGGGAAGTGAAATGGATGGGATAACTGGACGTTACTACCTCCAAAACCCATTTGTCACGTTATGCTCTCACAGAGCTCAAAATTGGGAGAGATGGTTTCCAAAGGGGGAAAGGAGACTGGGATGGTGGAGCAGTAAATCCCTGTTGAGCGAGTGATCCAGATTCTTGATCAAACCATCAGAACTGATGTTTGGATGACACAGATGGCTGGGATGAGGGAGTCGTTGCAGTAGCTGGTTTCTTTTTAAAATATCTAGGCCTCTTGGCCAGTGGCTCGTGTGGCCTACAGAAGGTAGAATAATGGAGTAGAAAAGATCTCTGCATCATCTGAGTCTTGCTAATCTTTCTCTGTTTGCAGGCATATAGTTCTGAGAGATCAGAGCATGGCCCTCAAGTCCTTCAAGGTGTGAACGATAGAATCATAGTACGTGTAGGACTGGAAGGGACCTCAAGAAGTCTTCTAGTTCAGTACACTGAACTCAAGCCAGGACTAAGTATTATCTAGACCAGTGGTTCTCAAACTAGGGCCACCGCTTGTTCAAGGAAAACTCCTGGCGGGCCAGGCCGGTTTGTTTACTTGCCGCGTCCACAGGTTCAGCCGATCGCAGCTCCCAGTGGCCGCAGTTCACTGCTCCAGGCCAATGGGAGCTGCAGAAAGCAGCGCAGGCTGAGGGACTTACTGACTGCTACTTCCTGCAGCTCCCATTGACCTGGAGCAACGAACCGTGGCCACTGGGAGCTGTGATCAGCCAAACCTGCAGATGCAGCACGTAAACAAACTGGCCTGGCCCGCCGGGGGCCTTCCCTGAACAAGCGGCAGCTCTAGTTTGAGAACCACTGATCTAGACCATCCTTGACAAGTGTTTGTCTAATCTGTTCTTAAAAATCTCCAATGATGGAGATTCTACAACCTCCCTTGACAATTTATTCTCGTGCTTAACCACTCTGATAGTGAGGAAGTTTTTCCTAATATCCAACCAAAACTGCTCTTCTGCAATCTAAGCCCATTGCTTTTTATCCTGTATTCAGAGGTTAAAGAGAACATTTTTCTCTCCTCATTGTACCTGAAAACTGTTATAATGTCCCTCCTTAATCTTCTCCAGACTAAACAGGCCTTATTTTTTCAATCTCCCTTCATAGATCATGTTTTCTAGACCTTTAATCATTTTTGTTGTTCTTCTCTGGACTTTCTCCAATTTGTCTGCATCTTTCCTGAAATGTGGAACCCAGAATTGGACACAATACTCCAGTTGAGGCCTAATCAGTGTGGAGCAGAGCGGAAGAATTACCTCTCATGTCTTGCTTCCAACACTCCTGCTTGTACATCCTAGAATGATATTTGGATTTTTTTCAACAGTGTTTACACTGTTGACTCATATCTAGCATGTGGTTCACTATGACCCTCAGATCCCTTTCTGCAGTACACCTTCCTGGCCAGTCATGTCCCATTTTGTATGTGTGCAACTGATTGTCCTTCCTAAATGGAGTACTTTGCATTTGTTCTTATTGAATTACATCATATTTACTCCAGACCATTTCTCCAATTTGTACAGATCATTTTGAATTTTAATCCTATCTGCAAAAGCACTTGTAACCCCTCCCAGCTTGGTATCATCTGCAAACTTCATAAGTGTCCTTTCTATGCCATTATCTAAATTGATGAAGATATTGAACAGAACAGGAAGATATTGAATAGGACCTCATTTGATATGCTCTTCCGGCTTGACTGTGAACTACTGATTACTGTTCTCTGGGAACAGTTTTCCAGCCAGTTATGCACCCATCTTATAGTAGCTCAATCTAGTATTTCCGAGTTTGTTTATGAGAAGGTCATGTGAGACAGTATCAGAAACCTTACTAATATCAAGATAAACCACACATCTACTGCTTCCCACAAGGCTTGTTAACTGTTCAAAGAAAGCTATTAAGTTGCTCTGATAGGATTTCTTCTTGACAAATCCATGCTGACTGCTACTTATTACTTATCTTCTAGGTGTTTGTTAATTATTTGCTCCATTATCTTTCCAAGTACAGAAGTTAAGCTGACTGGTCTGTAATTTCCCGGGTTGTCTTTATTCCCCTTTTTATAGATTGATACTATATTTTTCCAGTCCTCCTCTTGCCATACTTGCATCTTTCTACACAGCAGGACAGTTTGGTCTTGTGCCCTTAATTTTTCTCTGGAAAAATTGCCAACTCTCTTGAACTGTTTTTCCTATTAGACTTGCTTCCCATGGGATCTTAGCTACCAACTCCCTGAGTTTTCTAAAGCCTGCCTTCTTGAAATCCATTATCTTTATTGTGTTTTCCCTCTCACTATTCCTTAGCATCATGAAATCATCATTTCATGATCACTGTCACCCAGCCTACCTTCCATTTTCAAAATCTTAACCATTTCCTCCCTATTTGTCAAAATGGAGGGGAGGGATAGCTCAGTGGTTTGAGCATTGGCCTGCTAAACCCAGAGTTGTGAGTTCAATCCCTGAGGGGACCATTTAGGGAACTGGGGTAAAAATCTGTCTGGGGATTGGTCCTGCTTTGAGCAGGGGTTTGGACTAGATGACGTTCTGAGGTCCCTTCCAACCCTAATCTTCTATGATTCTATGAAATCTAGAACAGCCTCTCCCCTAGTAGCTTTCTCCACCTCCTGAAATAAATTGTCTCCAATACATTCCAAGAACTTGTTGGATAATGTGTGCCCTGCTGTGTTGTTTTCCCAATAGATGTCTGGGTAGTTGAAGTAGCACAGGGTAGTAGTCAGAGGGTTGGATGATCCTCAACAATCCGTCCCATATCATCTCAGATATGAGCCCCTGGCAGGCAACATACCTTCTAGGATGCTATGTCAGGATGACAGATGGGTGCCTCTGGTCCCCTCAGAAGAGTCACCAATCACCACTACCCTACATTTCCTGCTGAGAGTGGTGTCTGCGATTCTCCCAGTCTCAGGGGGGCACCTGGCTTCTTCACTTTTGGGGGTGATTCCTGATTGATCGTTACCAGGGCAGCATAACCATTCATCACCAAGGATGGGTTGGAAGTAGGGGCAGAGCACTGCCTGCTGCCAGAAGTAACCAGCAGCTAGTATTCTCCCTGTGACAGAGCCATATCATCCTCCCTGCGGATATGACAGAAGTCCTATCTAGCTGGATAGCTTCCTCAGCTTTGGACATCTCCATATGAATACTCTCAATGACTTCCCAGTGTGCATGGATGCTCCTCAGTCGATCATCCACCTCCTGTAGCTCTTCCACCTGCTTCCTGAGAGATTCCACCAGCAGACGCCTTTCACAGTGGATGGATTCCCTCAGCCTGGCTTTCTGAGAGTGGGAAATGCAGACCATAGTCTCTGCAAATCCACACCAGGATCTGAGTAGAGGCATCCATGGTTAGGTTGTCTGTCTGGATACAGGCGCAGGTGGAAGAGACAGGAGCAGCGTTGGCACTGGCGATTGTGGCTTTTCCTTACCACAGCAATTATATTATGACTTCCTTTTATGAACTCCCCTGTTTTGCTGCTCTTGCTCACTAGCTCCCCTGGGTTGATTAACCTCTGTCTTTTAAGGCCTCCTTTCCAAGGTCAGCCCTACTGCCTCGTTAGTCACATAGGGGAAGGATGATCACAAAGCTGATAGAGGCTGATCAAAGATGATCCTTGGAACAAAGGCTCAAACAGTGAAAGGAATCATCAGCAGACTCTGAAAACAATTTATGACCATCAAAAGTGAGATCTTCAGCAGTACTTTGCACCTTGCTACGAAAGCCCAACAGTGGTGGCCAAGACGCTTGTCTCATGACTATGGCTATGGAAATGGACCAAGCTGCGGTATCAGCTGCATCTAGAGAGGCCTGCAATGATGACCTTGCTAAAAGCTGACCTTCCTGTATGATGGCCTTGAATTGCTCATGATGTTCCTCTGGTAGAGATTCAATAAAGGTGTTACACTTTTTTTATTGTTCAAATGGTCATACTTTGATGGTTTGCTATTTGAAATTGTAGTGTTGCCAAGGAGTAACTCTTACAACCAAAGAGGTCAAAACTCTTCTGGTCCTTTTTATCAGGGGTACACATAGCTTTGCGTTACATACCACATTCATTAACTGCTTCTGCTATCAGAGGGTGTGGTGAAGGATGAGAGAATAAAAACTCACTCTCTGTCTGGGATGTAGTGGTTTTTTTTTTTTAATCCGCATGCATACAAGTAGGTGATAGTGTAGTTGGAGTCTGCCAGCTCATCTTAGTATGGTCCAATAAAGCTTAATTGACAGGGAGGGCTATCCATGTGGAAGATGAAGTGTGTAAAATGTCCAGGAGTTTATTATGGGAATACTGAACTCTTCTAAAGTTATTTGGAACATATCGCTTCATCAGCTCCTGAAACTGTCAGAAGTAATTTGCCATGGAAGGTGGTGTAGGCATTATGGTCTCATCAAGTGATTATGATGATAATATTTCTGAGAGTTGACAGCCCTCGGTTCCTTTCCTCAATAGTCAATTCCAGGGCCGACCTCAGGGAAAATGGCACCCTGGGCGAACATGCATTTTGGCGCCATTCCCATTATCCCTGCCCTTCACAGGCTCCCTGCCCATCACCGCTGGGCCCCACTACCTCCCCCAGTGTTTAATTTGTATTGAGATAGATGCCAGAGCTCAGTCCTGGCACAAATTAAGCACTGGCAAGGTGGCCTGATATCGGCAGCTGCTGGCCAGGAACCCAGCTCTGAAGGCAACTTCACCACTAGCAGCAGCGCAGAAGTAAGGGTGGCATGGTAGATGGTATATTGCCACCCTCGCTCTGCTCTGTTGCTGTGGCTTGTGGTGCCTGGGGCTCAGCATGTGGCTCTAGGCAGGCATTGCACTGTCACACAGAGGCTGCATCTTGCCAGAGCCCAGAGCCCTCCTGCAGACCTCTGGCCACTCCTGGCTTACTAGGACACCATTTCAGATTTTGGTGAAGGTGCGGGGAGGCAACTTTAACGGTGATTCCAGGGAATACTTAGGCACCTGAAAACTCTTGGGTTTTTTGCAGATAACTTAGAAATTAGCTGTTGATTTCACTGTACCCATACACGAATATACAAACATATTTTCATCAGTAATAATTGAAATTTACAGATAGGGAAATCCAGAAAAATGCTGCTTGAGAACTTGTTGAAGTCAAAATTCAGTGATACAAACTTCTGAATTAGAGACTAGTGAATGATTAGTTACATCAACAAATCATTTCTGATTTTAGGATATTTATGTGTAAATCTTGACATGAGATATTGACACTTAGTGGTTTTTGCAGTATTGTTGTAGTTATGTTCATACCAGGATATGAGAGCCACAAGCCAGGTGAGGTAATATCTTTAATTGTACTAACTTTGGTTGGTGAAAGAGAGACTCTCAAACCTATAAAGCTCTTCTCAAGGTCTCTGGAGCACAAAAACTTGTCTCTTTCACCAACCAAAGGTGGCCCAAACAAAGATATTACCTCACCCACCTTGTCTCTCTGTTTGTGTTGTACAGCTTTAAAGCCTGAACTCTTTGAATCTTAACTTCTACTGCCATTAAAAAAAAATCTAGCCTCCCCCCATAACCTCCTACACTTGTGAAAATTAAAAATTATAACAAGACAAAAAAAGCTTGAAAATAAACAATTGATATTACACATCAAACTAATAAAAACTGCACTCTACCAAGCCTATCTACAAGCCACCAGGGCATCAGGACTGCAGCAGGGGGAGGGAGGGGGCAGAGCCTATCCCCACTAGAGTTATGTCCCAGTTCAAGAGCCTGAAACTGTAAGTCACTATCACACGTTGTCCTCACCCTAACAGCAGAACTCCCAGCAACTTCCAGAGGATGAACAAGGTTTGCAAGATACTGGAATAAATCAGAGCTGTAAGTAAAAAAATGAGCTTATTTATTCTTGATGCAGTATAGAAATGTACACAGCACTTTGCCCAACAGCTTAGATAAGGCCCTGCCCCAATGAATTTCAGTATACTGTTAAGTACAACTAGTAGAAATAGATACAGTTACAAACAGAAAGTCTGAGGGTGGGGATAGGCAATCAAGAACCGAAAGAAAAAGAGATGGGTTTCGAGAAGGTTAAAGCAGGAAGGCACCACCTACTTAATGGTTAATCCGCCATTAAAACGGAACTACAGAACCACTGTGCTGGGAACATTCCTGGGACAGGGCACAGTGCAGTGAATCTGCATGCTACTCCTCTACCCACTGTGACTCCCACTCCCCCTTCTGTTCAGAATGGGGGTGGGGAGAGGCACATGGGGGAGCGATCTCATACCTATTTATCTCCTGTGCACCCACCTGCCTGACTTTGGGGAGGCAGCCCCTGGGACCAAGCCAATGAAGCTTCTGAGCCAGGGAAGCAGAGAGGATCCTTACCACCTGCCTCCCTACAGCTCCCAGCTATTTGGTGCACTTGCTGTTTGTTTGCCTCTCTCCATCCTGAACTCCAGCAATTGTGGTGCGGGGGGTGGGGGAGAGAGGGGTTGGCAGGCAAACCCTACAGGTACCCTACAGGGAGTGGGGAGGGGAACTCAGCAGGCAATCCCTGGCAGAAAACTGGAGGGCATGTGACCCTGTGTGCCCCCCTCCCATGTGTCATCTCTCTGCAGGGGAGGGATGGGAGCAGGCTGCAGCATCCAGATTAGCGAGGTGTTCACCTCTGCAGAGCTAAGTGCGTGCTCTCCAACCTGCTAGCAGTGACAGGAGAAAGAGAAAATCCTTTCCTGGACAAGTATGAGGCTCTTAGGGGATGACAGTGTGGGCCCATCCAGTCCCCCACCACAACCTAGATAGCAGGGAGGCTGCCCCAAGCCCCCTGCTGGGACACATAGAGGCAAGCTGCTGGCACACACACACACACCTCTCCTCCCCCACCCCCGAACCTCAGCCGCCCAGCCCAGAGATCAGATTGGGAGCCTCTTCCAGCCCAACTCCAGGCCTGGTTTCTAACGCAGGGAGCCTTCTATCCCAGGAGAGGGGGGAGCCCTGGGCACCCCCTGCTCCCACTGGAGGAGTTACCTGGCTGAGTGCCTAGCCAAGCTGCAGTTTGGGTCCGCACTCTCCGATGCTGCCTGTCTCTTCCCTGGCTGGCTGCCTGCCTGCCTCTGTAAGCCCAACTGGCTCTTGGTTGGCAGGTCAGGTCAGGTCCCATGAGGTATCAAACTGTGCCCCCTTTAGCTCATTGCCCTGCGCTTTCTCTCTGATTGCCCAGGTCAAAGGCTGGCCCTGGTCAACTCTTTTGGTTGAGATGGAGGGAGTGGAGCTGGAGTGAATGTTATGCTCCCTACGGGAGTGAATAGAACATAAATGGCACAAGGGATCCCAGTAAGGCCACCGGAGGGCTCACAGGACATAGAAGGAGGCATCAACTATTGATCTTACCAGGTTAATGGGGGTTGAAGTCTTCTGTCCTCTGTCTATATTAGTATGGGTAGCAGAATGATGTCAAACATAAGAAACAGGAGAATTCTGTACAGAAATCTGAGATTCAGAAGAGTCATCCTCAACATAATCCAGAGGGGATGGCAACTGCTCATCTTGGATATAGGAAGTCATGAGTAAGATGGTATAGATGAAAGATGCAGAGTCAGTGACCCAGCAAATCTCGATTCGAGTAGCTGTCCAGTACTGGTAAGTAATGGTGATTCCAACTCATTGGAGACAAGAAGGTCCTTCGAGAATCGCAGCTGCCATTGGTATGTAAGCAGAAGATAGATAAAATCCTGTGGAGGCTGGATTCAGTGCTGATGCTACGGATGCTGAACGCTTGGTGTAAGACTGTCCAAGGTCAGGCTCCACTGATACAAATGCAGAGGTACTTAATGATGGTATAGGTACTAGGGGTACAGCAAGATCTGATGGTGCAGATCTCTTTGAGGAACAATCTCTATCAGCCTTGGTATAGTGGTCCACAATTGAAGAGGTCCTCGGTGCCGAGTCCTGTTTGTAGTATGACTCTTACATGACACTTTAGATGCCCTCACAGTACTGAAGCCAATCAGAGCTTTTATGGAATTTCATCTGGGACTTGAGGTCTCTGGAGCTATCTTGTGAGTTGATGTAAAGTTTTCTGTACCATCGACACCAGTGCAGATGCTACCTTGCCTGAGGCATTTGATGACAGAGACCCTGAGGTGGACATAGCAGCAGTGCTTGTATCCCTCAAGGCTCTCAGTGACTGGGATCCTGAGGTAGCTGGGGCACTAACTACTTGAAGACTTGGGTATGGGGTGTTGTCAGAACCGAGGCCAGAAGCTGGTCTTAGGGCTTTCTCTGTCATCAGTAATTAAACTTGATCTCCCTGTTTTTCTGAGATCTCATTTTGAAGGTGTAGATTTTGCACTTACTGGGGATACGATTGACTCGCAAACAGTGAAGACACTGAGAATGCCCATAACTGACTGGGATAGATTCCAGGCAGGACAGAGTCTTCGTAAAACCCAAGGATCCTGGCATTCCCCAGAACTAAAGTTCAGAATAACCCCCTTAATGAGGAAAAAATGAAAGGAAAAAGGAGGGAATTGCAGTCCCAACAACTACTACCAAGCTAAACTAACTAATGCTACACTACTAATGCTACACTACTAAACTGAGGCAAGCAGGAGCAGCTCTATATTGTCGCAGACCAAAGGTGGCTGATAAGGAACTGAGGGCGCTTCTCCCATGCAGACCTATATGTCCTTGGAATGGTGCACAAGAACACATAGGGCACGTGGCCAAACAGGCACTGCTACCAAACATCTCCAAGCAAAGGCACAGGGGTGGAAGCACAGCTGAAGGAGATTACCCATGTGGACACTTCTTGAAGAAACTAGGATTTCTGAGCCTCAATATTCTCCTGTGGGCAGCAAATAGCTGTGAAACCCAATGATAAATGTGTGCTTCAATTCCTAGTGGCTGGCCCACAGATGATCACAGCCTACTACTGCTATGTGTTTCTCTTTGGCTCAAGTGGCAGAGGTCTGTGCAGTGGCTTACAAGTTCCAAGCCTGATGATGAATCATGTGGGAATCAATGTGGTTCTACATGATGAAATCTGAAAAAAACAAATTCTATTTTTTTAAAACCTAGGAAGCTACAACAACAAAAACAACCTATCCTCTCATTTTGACTCATTTTCCCTCCACTCTCTTCAGGGTTGACTGCTCAGCAAAGGGATTTGGAGAAAAGGATAAGAGTGGTAAAGCCCTGTCCCCCAGTTTCCTCCTGTTGGAAAACAGCTTTAGACACCAATATAGTTTTCCCTGGTTTTTAAAGCCACTACTTTGCACTTCTGATTGGGTCTTTAGAAAAGCAGCTAGCTAGTCAGCTGCTTCAGTGTTCCTGCTGCAAGCACCAGAACTACATCTCAGCATATAGCGAGGGGCGATTTCAGTCCACCTCAGCATCAGCTGTCTGTACTGGTAGCTAGGGATACCTAGAGTGCAGTAAAAGCAGCAGAGAATCCTGTGGCACCTTATAGACTAACAGACATTTTGGAGCGTGAGCTTTCGTGGGTGAATACCCACTTCGTCAGACGCAGGTAGTGGAAATTTCCAGGGGCAGGTATATATATGCTAGCAAGCAAGCTAGAGATAACGAGGTTAGTTCAATCAGGGAGGATGAGGCCCTGTTCTAGCAGTAGAGGTGTGAAAACCAAGGGAGGAGAAACTGGTTCTGTAATTGGCAAGCCATTCACAGTCTTTGTTTAGTCCAGAGCTGATGGTGTCAAATTTGCAGATGAACTGAGTGTAGTGGTGCTCTGGTGATGTTTCCTTCCCTTGGCTATGACGTCGAGGCTGATGGCTACAAGGACAGTATGGCATACTGTTGCTACACCAGACTATACTACCTGAAAAATCTCCAGCTAGTCAGTCAAGCTACCTTTATGACCCCTTTGCATTTCCAGAGCAGCACAGGGGTAACAATTGGGCTGTGGATCTGGTCTTCTAGCTCTCTGAAAAGATGACATTAATAAAGTAAGTTGTGGTTTTTTTCAAAAGCTACAAATTAGATGAGTTTATTTTTATTTTCAGTTATTGTAAGGTATGAAAAAGCCTGAGAAAGTATGGAGAATTATTTGTGTCCAACTGTGTATACAGTAGCTAATTCTGCTTGTTAAAGAACATGAGTGCTTCTTAAAATAAATATTGTAATGATGAATCTATGTGATTGCATCCTGATCTCCAGTTAGTGGAAAACTGGTCATTAAACACCACACTAATTTTGTAATACCACTGCTAACTCATGATACAGCTCAATAAACATTATTATAAACTATTTATAATGACAATAATTCTTACATTATTAGGCTTGCTTATGATTGTTAACTAACCAACTGGTCATTACCTGCTAGTAAAGATTGATTTCCTTATGATTTTGCCTAATTAATCAAATAGATATGAAATATGAAAAAAACATATGCTGCTTTATGTTTCTTTCTGTCATTTTTACTTGGTATGTATCTGCCTGCAAACACTGCATATTAAGGACTTGTTTCTACCTCTCTCTAAGTATTTATATTGTAGTAATCCCTGTAGCATATAGCCACGAAATATGCATAACTCTCTCTCCAGAGAGTTCAGTAGCAGTATATCTTTAATTAAGAATGCACTGTCACAATTTCTAATGACCTTTGATCTAGATAATGACACTGACATGCTATTTTCTTTATTGGTGAGGAAACAGATTGTCTTTTGTAATTAGATCCTAGTACATTGAGGGCTTTGAAAATTGGGAACATAACCTTGAATTGGATTAGATATTGAATAAAAAGCCAGTGTAGCATCGCACCATCCCCGACACTGACAGCCTGCTGCGCCCGGACATCGTCATCACGGACGAGGAGCGGAAAAAGATCATCCTCGTCGACGTGACGATCCCGGTCGAGAACAGGACCCCGGCCTTCTGTGAAGCCCGAGCCCGTAAACTCGAAAAATACACCCCCTTAACTGACACATTGCGGGCAAAGGGCTACGAGGTTTACACCGACGCCCTGATCGTCGGGGCGCTAGGCGCCTGGGACCCCTGTAACGAACACATACTTAGGGCCTGTGGGGTGGGCCGTCGCTATGCGCGACTCATGAGACATTTGATGGTCTTGGACACTATCCGGTGGTCCAGAGACATTTACACCGAACACATCACCGGCCACCGCCAATACCAGGAGTGAGCCGATGTGGCTCCACGCACCCACGGGGGGGAGGGGGAAACCCTTACAACCCCCCTACCAAACCATATCCCCTGAGTCCTGAACTTACCAATCTGGATCCCACCACGTGAGGGTCACCCTGTCCCCATTACCCGGCCCGCTTACTCATACCCATGACTGTGTGTAGCCCACTCTATGAGCGATGTACCCTCACTGCCCCCCTACTATATCTTGACCCCAACCACCCACCCACCGTAAACGCCCCGCCATTGGGGACATTACAGACTGTATGTACTATATGCTAAACCATAACCAAATACCAGCGTCCCCCCATACTCTGTATGTTGCCCCCGATGACTAATGACTGACACATCAAACTCTTTGTATTATCTTTATTTAAATATTTTCTAATAAACTTTTAAATCTGTTCTAATTTACCTGTGACACTTAGATGTTGGGCTGCTGCATTCTGAACCATCTTAAATGTTTGTCTACTGTGTTAGCCCTAGGTACGGTGCTCTTCAAGAAATAGCCTTTATTTAAGAAAAGAAGGTATGGATAACTATGGCCAAGTTTTCATCTGTGTGAGGACTGGATGCATTTTTCTTTGCAGGTGGAATGGGAAAAGATATTTATAGCCATTGCTGCAGCTTGGAAATTCAGACATATGAGGTAAGAATATGCAAAACTCTGCTAATCTAGGGATAAACACCCTCAGTGGAGTGGCCATGGATTCCTCAAGATCTCTGAAAGGCTTCCCCTTGTTTACTGACTGCATCTTTATCTTACCCAAGTTGAGTTTCAGCCAGCTGTTAATCACCTGGACATATGTTTCTTCGCAGCACTAAGGTAGGCAGGTTATGGTGTGGTCAGCTTTAGAAAGGACTATATCATTGATTTATTACTGGAAATTGAGCTTGCAGCATCTCAGTACATCTTCCAGTGCTTTAGCATAGATGATGAACTGGAGCCCTGTGGGATTCCACAGGTGAATACTCTGGGTGGGGAGGAGCAGCTGTCCATCACAACCTTCTGAGATCTAAGTGAAATAAGCAGAACCATCTGGCAGCAAGTCGCTCTCTTCTTGCCAGGTTCTCCAAAAAGGCAATCATGACCTCAGGATCATCTATGTTTAAAGGAGTAGATAGGTCTGCAAAACTCAGTCATCATCGTCTTGTCACTGTCCATCGCTAGGAGCACAGTATGATTGGCACTCACTTTGTGTCACAGTTAGAATCCTCATGGGGAGAGGATATTAACAGACATTAGACGTTGCTGGAAATGATTTGCTAATATCTCCTCAGAGAATTCACTCAGAAGGGGAGGATTTAAGATCAGGTAGTTAGGAAGATGTTGCCAGGGCTCTGGTAGGTTACTGTCCCTGAGGGATGCATTGTTAACACTAGTGTGCAGAAGGCCCAGGTGATCTTTGCTTGCGAATTCTGGCCTGCGTGGGGACTTCCCTTGGCACTTTCTTAGTGAGTGGTCCTTTGTTAAATGGGAAAGTGGATATATAACAGTGCTTCAGGCTGATTTTTACTGACTTTGTTACTCTGGTGAGGCTGCTTCAGACCCTCCCCTCCACTTGGCAGTGAACTTTGCCTGGGAACATGGGTGGGTAGGTATAGCAGTCTGACTTGCCTGTTATATACTGGTCTTGCACAGCTGGGTAGTTTGTGTAAATGGAAAGAATGCTTCCCTGGATGGGGCTCTGATGTCAGTGTTTCAAATCTAGAATTCGGGGCCATTATGATTGCTTTTGAGGATGTTTCTTCCCTTATTAGAAAGGTGAGGAAAGGACTATAGAAATCAGATCGTAACAAGAGATACACAAATGTCTATTTCAAACTTGCAAAATAATTGAAATTGTTTTGAAAATTGTTGGGATTTGTTTAAAAAAAGTGAGTGGCATGAGAAGAAGAATACCTGTGCCAAGTCTTTACCCCTTATTTGAATGATTTCACAACATCACTATTACAAGCATACAGAGGACAATGTAGTAGAGACAGACTGTTTATAAGCTTTGTTTGCCATTTCATGGACTCCTGCATTTTATAAAATTTTGTATCAGTCTAACAGACACTTTGTGACTTATTTCATTTAGAGCTTTATATTAGAAGGATTTCTTTGTGGTACTAAAGCATGGATACAAGTTAAACAATTGCTATTTAAATGAAAACAAATGGATAGAGAATAGAGCTCAGTAATTAAATATGTAGTTTTCTTTAATGCAATTTATTTGGTTTTTAAATGAAGCCTGTCTACAAGGCCAGGCATGGCCTTTCCTGTTCATTTATAAAATTATCCTTCTCTAACTAATAACTAATAGTTGCTGCTGAAATAAAAAAAAAAAACTACTTAACGTATGACAGCAATATCTATAACCTTTATTTATCATAAAAAGTATAGTAATAACTAATGCTACAATACCTAAGATTGAAGTTAATTTCTCTGGTGATAAACATAACAAGGAAAATTACATTTTTAATAGTTTAACTTTTAGATAAAATATACTAGTAATAGAAGTTAAATAATGTTGAGCAAACTGTTGATTAGGATAAATACATAGTATCTTAGTGATGGTTTTTTTTCATCCCTAACACAAGGTTTCTGCCTGATACATTTTAGGAGAAAATCCCCACCACCTCCACACTCCCATGCCATATTTGAGTAGCCAAGTTTGGTGCAAAAATGTTCTGTGGTGGTGAGGGGAAAAAATAACCTCCCAGGTTGTCAAGTATCAGAGGGGTAGCCGTGTTAATCTGGATCTGTAAAAGTAGCAAAGAGTCCTGTGGCACCTTATAGACTAACAGAGGTATTGGAGCATGACGTATCGGATGCATCCGACGAAGTGGGTATTCACCCACGAAAGCTCATGCTCCAATACGTCTGTTAGCCTATAAGCTGCCACAGGACTCTTTGCTGCTCTCCCAGGCTGTGTGACCTCAGTTGAACCATGCTGTGGCAACTCCTTGTAGCCACTGTCTTCCCTTGCTGGTATGGCATCTCTGCTGTGAGTGGGTGTCACTGGGTTGTCAAGCATCAGAGATCTTGCAAGACACTTATGGACTTGCTTCAAGGCTGCCCTCATCCCAACTGCTATTGCATATGTATAACTAGGCTGCTGACAGACTACAGCAATTCCGCTGAAGTTTGTCCTCAAAGCTGCTAGGGTGGATTTTACAGGATTTCCATCTGAGGACTTTGAGCTAAAAGCTAAGCAGGGAAGAGGTGGAAGATGACTTGTCTGGATGGTGGGGTAGAGAAAGGAGGTCAAAGTACAATGCAGCAGCTGTATGTAGGGCACAGATTAGGATGGAAAAACAGAATGGGAGCACAGAGAACAATGGGCAACAGGACTAAAGAAGCAGAGGAAAAAATGGGGGAAGGATGGGAGGCATAGACAGTAAAATGGAGGAAGGTGGGGGTGGGGAGTCAAAGGAAAAGATGGGTGGACACAGGATTGTGGATGGTACTCAGACAGCAAAATGTGAAAGATACTTACAGTGGGGATACTTAGTGGGGATACATTTTCTATCTGTGACTTAATAGTAGGTTGATATTTTTCACTTTTTTTTTTTCCATTTCCAATTTCCCCCAAGCATCTGGATGCAGGTTAGACAAAACGTTGGAACACCGTATATAACTTTCATTTACCTACTGACAGCTATGTTGGCTGACTTCAAGGGGTCCATCTTCCTCCTGTGTGCACCCAAGTGTGGGCCTGAGCATTCCATTGACTTCAACAAGCTTTGGCTTGATGCCTAAGAGCACTGGGAAATGAGGGAGCTCTCTCTCTTTCTCTGGAGCGCATGCAAAAGATCACTTGCTTTACTCACAGCTGTGAGTAAAATCACTTGACATACACCTGAAAACTAGGCAACTATGGATCCACGTAACATTGGAGTCTCTTGCCCAGGCTGTGCTATTCCCTGGCCTGCTCCCAAACCTCACTGTGTAAGAAACTTCAAGACAGTTAGCTTCAGAATACCAGGCAGGTGGAGGCCTTGCAGAGTAATCCAAATTATTTTCCCCTCCATAAGTCTATCCACACTATCCTGGCACAGGCTGGTCGCTGCTTCCCACTGCTCCCATTGGCCGGGTACAGCGAACTGCAGCCACTGGGAGCTGCGGATGGCCATGCCTGCGGACAATCAATATAAACAAACTGTCTTGCAGCCTGCCAGTGGATTACCCTGATGGGCTGCAGGTTGCCCACCACTGCTCTACAGTGTACTAACTTCTTGTGCACTAACTTGCCATGCGCACAGTGCTACAATGCAGTGAAAGTCCTGGAGTGCATTTTTAAGCATGGCTTAATATACTGCGCTATAGCAGGGTCCGCACAGTAAGCTAGTGCCTGGCAAGCTGGCACACTGTAGATTCACACCCTGGCTTGCTCCTCAATTTGTTGCACACTTATTTACCATGTAGACAAGCCCTATGAGAACAACACTGGAAGCATCATATTCATTTTGTAGGAAAGCTGTCATGTCCCTTTTGGCAGACACCTATAAAAAGACTTCAGCCCTACCCAATTTGTCAATGAAGATTAAAAGTTCACCTTGCCGTGCGAGATGACTCTAGCAGGAAGTTCCACTTTTCCATCTTTCCTATACAGTAAAACCGTGACTATTTTTCATCCATTTAATCTAATTTTTAAACCAAAATACACACTGAAATATCTTGAATTTGTCGTTTTAAAAAAATCTATAGCTTTCAGTTCAGGTGTAATTGAATTTTTGACATATGTCATATCTATGTCATAAATAGATAGCTAAGGGTTAATGTTTCTTTTACCTGTAAAGGGTTAACAAAGGGAACCAAACACCTGACCAGAGGACCAATCAGGAAACTGGATTTTTCAAAGTCAG